>NC_041383.1:448333868-448344463 GCF_002162155.2 Triticum dicoccoides | reverse complement strand
CTCGGGCGCCCGCGGGAGGCGGCGCGGCGACCCGGGCCGGGAGGGCCACGGCTGGGCCTCGCGGGCCTAGCGCGGCCGGCGGCGATGTGGGGTGCGGCCCGCCACGTGGCGGCGCGTGGTAGGACGGGCGGCGGCGGACGGACGCCTCCGGTCCGATCCGGACGTGTCCGGCGGCGGAGGAGGGATTTCGTCTAGGGTTAGGGGGGAATTGATCCGGGATTTTTGAGGGGAGACATATTTATAGGTAGAGGGAGCTAGGAGAGTCCAAATGGGGAGAGGTTTTCGGCCACGCGATCGTGATCGAACGACCGGGAGCATGGAGGGGAGTTAGATGGGTTTTGGGTCACTTTGGAGGGGTGTTGGACTGCAAAGAGAAAGAGGCTTTCGGGCTAACTCGGTTAACCGTTGGAGTATCAAACGACCTCCAAATGGCACGAAACTTGACAGGCGGTCTACCGGTGCTATACCAAGGCCGCTTGGCAAACCTCGGGCCATTCTGAGAAAGTTTAATACCCGCACATGAAGAGAGGCAAGAAGGGGACGCCGGATGACATAGGAGTGCCGGATTGCAAAACGAACAACGGGGAAAGTGCTCGGATGCATGAGACGAACCCGTATGCAAAAAGAAATGCACATGATGACATGATAAAATGGAACACGCAAGCAAATGACAAGGCAACAATGACGAATCACTGACAGACACCTGACGCATTGAATCCGGGGCGTTACAAGGGGGGTGGCTTATATAGAGTCTACCAGACCCCTCTGGCCCTCAGTTATGCAGGGTTTAAAGTACATTAAGGCCTGGCGTTACTGGTAATGCCCTACATAAAGTGCTATCATGACCATAAAGACTACTTAATAACAGACCGTTTGAGTGCAGAGTGACTCTAGATCTCCTGGTGGTCGAGTGAGTGGCTTCATGGTCGAGTGTCTTCGTGTTCGTCGAGTGGGATCCTTCCAGGTCGACTGAAAGGCAGTTTCTTCTAAAGATGCCCTAGGGGAGGGTACTTTGGACAGGTCCATGACCCTACCCTAGGTACATGGCGTCATCATCACCATATCCAGAGATTCGTCGACACAGCTTGTTGCCAGATAATCTTCAGTGTGTGAAAGGCATCAAGCTTCCATGCGATGGATGGCTTTTGCAAACCTGACATGCGGCGATGTGGTTCATGCCAACAGCAAATATGCACAACTTGATTCGTGTTGATATCTAGACTGAGCCATGTATTCTGCTGCTGTAGCACGACCCTCTTTTGTTAGATATTATGTACTATTGTTAGTTTGAAGCACTCCTCTGGTTTGAAGGATAGATACCTTCTTGGGATCAAGTGCATCCTAACTCACCTGCATAGGATGTACTGATAATGATGATGGAGATGTTGTGCAGAAGCCATACATATATATATATATATATATATATATATATATATATATATATATATATCAATTAGGCTTCAAGTGCGTACTTGTTAGTTAAACCTATGTATAAATTGTGACACTAAATACGACTAGTAAGTAGTACAGTAGCAGTACTAGTATACGTCGGTCAAATTATTCATCATGTCCACACATTGAATTGACGTGACAACACGCTGCGCGTGAGGTGACACAAGAATCCCGGCGGCGTGTTCGGGTATTCTGGACTTCAGATATGGAGTACCACTTATCTATCGAAATCTTTCATCATTCACTTAAAATAGTTGATTGATCATACATTAAGTACCATATAACTAAAATAGTTGATTGATCATACTGGCGTCAAGTTCGATCCCACGGATCAGGAGCTGATCGAGCACCTTGAGGCCAAAGTGAGTGCTAACAGCGCGAGATTTCAGTCTCTCATCGATTTGTTCATACCAACCATTGACAGCAAGCACGGCATATGCTACACCCAACCTGAGAAACTTCTAGGTAAGACACCGATCGGCCGTCTACTTGCACAAACATATTCCTTTGTTTATAGCTCTACTTTTCTTTTTAGACACAGACCTGGTGAAGCAATTACAATTTGACAGTTAATAAAAAGTGAAACAAGTGACTGCAACATGCCAAAGATGTTATGAAAATGCCAACTAGGTACACTAAAACCTGTATTCCACAATACTGCAGGTATCACACTGAGCGGCCTAAGGAAGCATTTCTTCCAGCGCAATTCCAAGGCGTTTAAAAGGGGCACGTGGATGCGTCGCAAGATATAGTTGGAGTGCGGCATGCACGCGATGTGGCACAAGACCGGCAATACCTTGACGGTGATGGTGAGAAGGATCGAGAAGAGGTGTCTAGAGGGGGGGTGATTAGACACTAAGTACCAAAAGTTGCAGTTTTTAACTTATTTAAGTTCAAGTGGAGTTTAGGCACAAGTTTATCAATTGCAACACATATCAAGCAAGCATGCAAAGAGTATATGAGCAGCGGAAAGTAAAGCATGCAACTTGCAAGAATGTAAAGGGAAGGGTTTGGAGGATTCAAACGCAATTTGGAGACACGGTGATTTTTGAGCCGTGGTTCCGATAGGTGGTGCTATTGTACATCCACGTTGATGGAGACTTCAACCCACGAAGGGTAACGGTTGCGCGAGTCCATGGAGGGCTCCACCCATGAAGGGTCCACGAAGAAGCAACCTTGTCTATCCCACCATGGCCGTCACCCACGAAGGACTTGCCTCACTAGCGGTAGATCTTCACGAAGTAGGCGATCTCCTTGCCATTACAAACTCCTTGGTTCAACTCCACAATCTTGTCGGAGGCTCCCAAGTGACACCTAGCCAATCTAGGAGACACCACTCTCCCAGAAGTAACAAATGGTGCGTTGATGATGAACTCCTTGCTCTTGTGCTTCAAATGATAGTCTCCCCAACACTCAACTCTCTCTCACAGGATTTGGATTTGGTGGAAAGAAGGTTTGAGTGGAAAGCAACTTGGGGAAGGCTAGAGATCAAGATTCATATGGTAGGAATGGAATATCTTGGCCTCAACACATGAATAGGTAGTTCTCTCTCAAAAAATGTATGCTAGAAGTGTAGGTTCATTCTGATGGCTCTCTCCATGAATGAAGAGGAGGTGGAGGGGTATATATAGCCTCCACACAAAATCTAACCGTTACACACAACTTGCCAAACTCCGTGGGACCGAATTGATAAACTCGTTCGGACCGATTTAGCAAATCTAGTGACCGTTAGGATATTCGGTGGGACCGACATGTGATGGGGTCATGTACCTAGGGTAGGGTCATGGACCTGATCTAAGTACCTTACCCAAGGACACCTTTAGAAGAGGTCGCCTTCCAGTCGACCAACGAAGGACTCACTCGACTGACTTGAAGGACTCGGCCACGAAGACTCACTCGACCATCAGGAGGTCAAGAGGCACTCTGCACTGCAACGGCCTGTAATTAAGTAGGCTTTATGATAGTAAAGACACTTTATGTGGGGCGTTTCCAGTAACGCCCCAGACTTAACTCACCTTAAACCCTCTCCTGCGTGGGCTGGCTGGGGTCCTGGCGCACTCTATATAAGCCACCCCCCTCCACAGGTAGAGGGGTTCGGCACCTTGTAACTCATATACTCATAATCCACTCGACCGCCTCCGGGCTCCGAGACGTAGGGCTATTACTTCTTCCGAGAAGGGCCTGAACTCGTACATCCCTTGTGTTTACAACCTCTCCATAGCTAGGACCTTGCCTCTCCATACCTACCCCCCACTCTACTGTCAGGCTTAGAACCACGACAGTTGGCGCCCACCGTGGGGCAGGTGTTTTAGCGATTTTTGTGGAGAAGTTGCGATTCTTCCGAGTACTTTCATCATGGTGTCTGCTGGAGTTTTGGTCGGGGGTCAAGAGATCCGTCTCGGCACTCTCACCTTCATCGCCGACGACTCCGCGTGGCTCCAGGAGGCTCCACTCGACGTTGATGCGCTCCCCGTCCGCGGTGCGACGCATTTTCGCGCATGTGTCCGCGGCGTTCTGCTGCGGCAACCGTCAACCCAGTATCGGTCGGCTCTTCCATCGTCCACCCTCCCGGTCTCCCGCGCAAGCGCTCGGGCCGGTCGAGGCTTCAGCGATGGGTGAGGCACGCGGTGGCTCGCCAATCGGCCACCACCCAAGTTGCGGCAATCGAGCCCGACGAATCTCTCTACGGCTTGTTCGATCTGTCGACTGGCTCCGTAGAGACTGCATCCGAGTGCGGTAGCAGTGATCCAGCGGCGGAAATCTTGATGGTCGACGGGCCCCGCAGTCCCCCTCGCTTCGCCCGTGATGGTGGAGCAGGTGACGGAGGCGACCCCGCACGAGGCCACGAAGAGTACCAGCCCGAGCCACCCGACTCTCTGCAAAGAGAGGAACTTCGCCGCAGGAACGTGGATGCCCTGCGTACTCCCATCGCGGGAGAAACCCCCGAGGCTCGTGCCTTGGAGGAGGCACGTCTGGCCAATTTGGCCGAATGCACTCGACTGGAGAATCTTCAGCGAGCACTCGACGAGCGCGCGCGGCAACGAGTTCCCGACACCAGTCGACGTCAACTCTTCCCGCCGACTCAGGTATATCGAACCCCAATCCAGAATTTAGCAGCTGCGACCCGTATAGCAGAGTCCATCCAGCCTTCGCAGTCGGAAGCTGGCAGAGGTTTGCTGCAGATCAGGGATCTGCTCCGGGCAGCAGGAGATCAGAATTCAGCCGTGTCTCAGTCGCGCAATAGAATTCACAGTCGGTCCGTCACTGCGAATACGGTTCAGTCGGCTCATAGCCCCAGATCGCCTCCGCGGCGTGAAGGGCGCGAGAATCGGCGAGATCAATATGGTGACCGACTCAACCGAGATGATAGGCGTCGAGTGCCCAATTCCCCTCCGAGGGGTGGGTCTTATGCTCCTCGGCAGCAAGATGACAGGCGTCAGTACAGTACAGGGCGAAGGGTTCCAGTCGACCCCAGAGAACCAGGCTTCAACGCGCGATCCATTATCGTGCAAGGTTTGGTCGACCGGAACAGAGCCCATCGAGGCGGATTCGACAGAGATGCACCCACAAGCAGTCGAGTGCATGTTTCTGGTCCTGAATCTTTCAGCAGAGCTATCAGAGCCGCAGTTATCCCTCCCAATTTCAGGTTGGCAACAGGAGTCAGCAAGTTCACTGGTGAGTCTAAGCCTGAAACTTGGCTTGAAGACTACCGAGTGGCAGTTCAGATTGGCGGTGGGAACGACGAGGTGGCCATGAAGCATTTGCCCCTCATGCTGGAAGGTTCTGCCAGGGCATAGTTGACTCAATTACCTCCTAGCAGCATTTACACTTGGGAAGATCTGTCCCGAGTGTTCATCAGAACGTTTGAAGGAACTTGCAAGCGACCAGCTGGATTGACAGAGTTGCAAGTCTGCGTGCAGAAGGCTAATGAGACTCTCAGAGAGTATATTCAGAGGTGGATCACTTTGCACCACACTGTGGAGAATGTGTCTGATCATCAGGCAGTCTGCACCTTCAAAGATGGCGTCAAGAACAGAGAATTGAGTTTGAAGTTTGGTCGAACCGGTGACATGACCTTGAGTCGGATGATGGAGATTGCTACCAAGTACGCCAACGGCGAAGAAGAAGACCGACTCCGAAGCGGCAAGCACAAGCCGAGTCAGTCGGAAAAAGGAAACACCAGTCGGAAACAGAAGCGGAAGGCTGAACCGGCAGCTCCTGGAGAGGCTCTGGCCGTGACTCAGGGAAAGTTTAAGGGGAAACCAAAAGGATCCTGGAACCCCAAGAAGGTAAAGGATAAAGAAGGGAACGACGTAATGGATATGCCATGTCACATCCACACGAAGAAAGACGAAGAGGGGAATATCATCTACCCGAAGCACACCACTCGCCAATGTCGACTCCTGATCCAGCAGTTTCAGGGAAAGCAGTCTAAGGACAAGGAGAAGGAGTCGGATAAGGCCGAAGACAAGGAGGACAGTGAGGAAGGATATCCGCATATCAACTCTACTCTGTTGATCTTTGCAGATGTGGAAAGCAGGAGTCGACTGAAAGTCATTAACTGAGAGGTGAACATGGTTGCCCCAGCAAAAGCAAATTATCTGAAATGGTCTCAAATACCCATCACATTCGACCAATCTGATCACCCGACTCATATTGCCACCCCTGGGAGGCAAGCTTTGGTGGTCGATCTAGTTGTCGAAGGCACTCGACTGACAAAGGTGCTGATGGATGGTGGAAGCGGGCTGAATTTGTTGTATGCAGACACACTGAAAGGAATGGGCATTCCGATGTCCCGACTGAGCACTAGTAACATGAGCTTTCATGGAGTTATACCAGGGAAGAAAGCCGAGTCACTCGGCCAAATAGCTTTGGACGTGGTGTTTGGTGATTCGAAACATTTTCGCAAAGAAAAGTTGACGTTTGAGGTCGTGGATTTTCAGAGTGCATATCATGCCATTTTGGGGAGACTAGCTTACGCACGGTTCATGGCTCGACCATGTTACGTGTACCTCAAATTGAAGATGCCCGGCCCCAAAGGAGTGATCACTGTCACCGGTGATCGGAAAAAGGCAGAAGAGTGCTTTCAGAAGGGCTCAAAGATTGCCGATTCCCAGGTGACAGCGGTCGAGTTCGAAGAATACAAGCAAAACGCAGATCCGAGTGACTTGCTGCGATCAAAGAAACCCGCCACAGAGTCTGCATTCCAGTCGTCCGGTGAGACGAAGCCTGTTCACATTCACCCGACCGACCCCGATGCAGCTCCGACCCGCATCTCCGCAACACTCGACCCAAAATAGGAAGAAGCGCTCATCCAGTTCCTCCGTGAGAACTGGGACATTTTTGCATGGAAGCCCGCTGACATGCCAGGTGTTCCCAGGGGACTGGCTGAGCATCGCCTAAGAGTCGACTCATCTGCAAAACCAGTCAAAGAGCATCTTCGACGGTCCGCTGTCCAGAAGAGAAAAGCCATTGGTGAAGAAGTGGCTCGACTGTTGGCGGCAGGATTTATCCGAGAGATATACCACTCCGAGTGGCTCGCTAATGTCGTCATGGTTCCTAAGAAGGACAAGTCGCTCCGAATGTGCATTGATTTCAAGCACATCAACCGGGCCTGCCCAAAAGATCATTTTCCTCTCCCTCGCATAGATCAAATTGTTGACTCGACCGCGGGATGCGAGAGGCTATCTTTTTTAGATGCCTACTCCGGGTACCATCAGATCCGTCTGTACGGACCCGACGAGGTAAAAACAGCTTTCATCACTCCATTCGGGTGCTTCTGCTATATCACCATGCCATTCGGCCTCAAGAATGCCGGAGCCACATTTATGCGAATGATTCAGAAGTGTCTACTCACTCAAATCAGTCGGAATGTGGAAGCATATATAGATGATATTGTTGTCAAGTCACGAAAAGGTTCCGACCTGCTCGCTGATCTCGCCGAAACATTTGCCAACCTCAGAAGATATGATATCAAGCTCAATCCATCAAAGTGCACATTTGGCGTTCCTGGTGGCAAGTTACTCGGTTTTCTCGTTTCCGAACGGGGAATCGACACTAACCCAGAGAAGATTGGCACTATTCTCCGAATGAAACGCCCTGTGCGAGTGCACGATGTCCAGAAGCTTACTGGATGCTTGGCCGCATTAAGTCGATTCATCTCACGACTCGGTGAAAAGGCATTGCCTCTTTACCGACTGATGAAGAAGACAGACAAGTTCGAGTGGACTCCAGAAGCTGATGCAGCGTTTGCCGAGCTAAAAGCTCTGCTCTCCACCCAGCCGGTGCTTGCTGCTCCAATCAGCAAAGAGCCTCTGTTGCTCTATATCGCAGCCACAGGACAAGTCGTCAGTACTGTGCTTACGGTCGAGCGGGAAGAAGAAGGAAAAGCTCTCAAAGTTCAGCGCCAGTGTATTATTTGTCTGAAGTCTTGACTCCATCCAAGCAGAGATATCCTCATTATCAGAAGCTCGTGTATGGAATATACATTACCACAAAGAAGGTTGCTCATTATTTTTCTGATCATTCCATCACAGTCGTCAGTGACGCTCCACTATCAGAGATTTTGCACAACAGAGATGCAACTGGTCGAGTGGCCAAATGGGCGATTGAACTTCTTCCCCTTGATATCAAGTTTGAGGCAAAGAAAGCCATTAAGTCCCAAGCAATAGCAGATTTCCTCGCCGAGTGGATTGAACAACAGCAGCCGACTGAAGTTCACTCGGAGCATTGGACCATGTTCTTTGATGGCTCTAAGATGTTGAATGGTTCCGGTGCTGGGGTTGTCCTGGTTTCCCCCAGAGGAGATAATCTCAGATATGTACTCCAGATTCACTTTGATTCCTCCAACAATGAGGCAGAATATGAGGCCCTCTTATATGGGTTGCGCATGGCCATTTCACTCGGCGTCCGTCGCCTGATGGTCTATGGCGACTCGGATTTAGTGGTCAACCAGGTGATGAAAGAGTGGGACGTGAGAAGCCCAGCCATGACTGGATACTGCAGTGCAGTGAGGAAGCTGGAAAAGAAGTTCGAGGGGTTGGAGCTCCATCATATACCCCGACTGAAAAATCAAGTAGCTGATGATCTAGCAAAGATAGGTTCCAAGAGAGAAGCCATTCCGAGTGGTGTGTTCTTGGAGCATATACACGCTCCGTCAGTCAAAGAAGATCCTTTCACCGAAGAAACTCCACAGCCCAAGAGTGCCACAGATCCGACTGAGATTGAGGTCCCAGCGGTGGTCGACTTGATCATGGAGGTTTTGGTGGTCATTCCCAACTGGACAGTTCCGTATGTCGCATATATCCTGAGAAAAGAGCTTCCGGAGGATGAGGAAGAGGCTCGACAGATCGTCCGTCGGTCTAAGGCCTTTACCGTAATCAAAGGACAATTATACAGAGAAAGCGCGACTGGAGTCGGTCAGAAGTGCATAACACCAGAAGAAGGTCGACTCATCCTCAATGATATTCACTCGGGGACCTGTGGTCATCATGCGTCCTCTCGGACCATCGTGGCCAAAGCATACGGAGCCGGATTTTACTGGCCAAAGGCGAATGAGATGGCAAAAGAGATAGTGGATAAGTGCGAGGGATGTCAGTTCTACTCGAATATGTCGCACAAGCCTGCGTCGGCCCTGAAGACCATCCCACTCGTCTGGCCTTTCGCAGTATGGGGACTGGACATGGTCGGTCCTTTGAGAACAGGACGAAGTGGCTTCACGCATGTACTGGTGGCAGTCGACAAGTTCACCAAGTGGATCGAGGCTAAACCAATCAAGAGCCTTGACACCGGTACTGCTGTTAGCTTCATCAGGGAACTAATATTCAGATATGGAGTCCCGCACAGCATCATTACGGATAATGGGTCGAACTTTGACTCAGAGGAATTCAGAGATTTCTGCAACTCCCAAGGCACACGGGTCGACTACGCTTCAGTCGCCCATCCGCAGTCGAATGGACAAGCAGAGCGAGCTAATGGACTGATTCTTAAGGGATTGAAGCCTCGACTGATGCGTGATCTCAAACACGCGGCTGGAGCTTGGGTCGACGAACTTCCCTCAGTGCTTTGGGGGCTGCGGACCACACCTAATCGGTCGACCGGAAGAACTCCATTCTTCTTGGTCTACGGAGCTGAAGCAGTCTTGCCGAGTGATCTTCTCCACAATGCTCCTCGAGTTGAAATCTACAACGAAGCAGAGGCTGAACAATCGCGGCAGGACGCAGTCGACCTTTTAGAGGAAGAAAGGGAGATGGCTCTGATCCGGTCGACCATCTACCAACAAGATTTGCGTCGTTTCCACGCCAGAAATGTGAGAGGTCGAGCCTTCCAGGAAGGAGATTTAGTTCTCCGAGTGGATCAGCACAAACCACACAAGCTTGCTCCTTCTTGGGAAGGCCCCTTCATCGTCACCAAGGTTCTCCACAACGGGGCGTACCGTCTTTACAACGTCGAGCATAATATCGACGAGCCCCGAGCTTGGAACGCGGAGCTACTCCGCCCATTTTATACTTAAGTTTTATCACTCGGATGAGTTGCAATAAAGTACTTCTGTAGTTCATGGACCTCAAAATAATAGTGTCATAGTTCCTCCATAATTTCTGTCACTTTTTATTTTTGTCCAATAAAATTCCCCCTCAGTGGGTGACTTAGCCGCGAATCCGTTTCGCCTAAGTTTGTAAAAATCCTACCGAGTGGTGAGCCAGACTCCCACTCGGAGGCTTAGCTGCGAATCCATTTCGCCTAAGTTATCAAAATCCTACCGAGTGGTAAGCCATACTTTCACTCGGGGGCTTAGCTGCAGCCCTGTGCTCGCCTAAGTTACAAAAATCCTACCGAGTGAAGAGCGACCCTCTCACTCGGGGGCTTAGCTGCAGTCCAAGCACTCGCCTAAGTTATCAAAATCCTACCGAGTGAAGAGCAAACCTCTCACTCGGAGGCTTAGCTGCAGCCCTGTGCTCGCCTAAGTTACAAAAATCCTACCGAGTGAAGAGCGACCCTCTCACTCGGAGGCTTAGCTGCAGTCCAAGCACTCGCCTAAGTTATAAAAATCCTACCGAGTGAAGAGCAAACCTCCCACTCGGAGGCTTAGCTGTGAATCCGTTTCGCCTAAGTTATCAAAATCCTACCGAGTGGTAGGCCAGACT
>NC_041383.1:448312615-448333568 GCF_002162155.2 Triticum dicoccoides | reverse complement strand
AAGTTATCAAAATCCTACCGAGTGAAGAGCAAACCTCTCACTCGGGGGCTTAGCTGCAGCCCTGTGCTCGCCTCAGTTACAAAAATCCTACCGAGTGAAGAGCGACCCTCTCACTCGGGGGCTTAGCTGCAGTCCAAGCACTCGCCTAAGTTATCAAAATCCTACCGAGTGAAGAGTAAACCTCTCACTCGAGGGCTTAGCTGCAGCCCAGTGCTCGCCTAAGTTATAGAAATCCTACCGAGTGGTAAGCCGGGCTTCCACTCGGAGGCTTAGCCGCAGCCCAGTGCTCGCCTAAGTGGACTAAAGAATAAGTCGATTGCAGTAAAGGCGCCTTGCTTTGAACCTGCAAAAGACATTTCGAGCCAAAGGCAATCGTATTCAAGCACCAAATTCAAGTTTGAATCGATATCTAAAGGAACCGAAAGTGCTCAGGCGTTAAGCCTGTTAAGGTTTATCGGTTACAATTCCACTCGGCATACCGAGGCAAAATTAAAGCGTCGAGCCAGAAGAAGTTTTTTACCCCTCCTGTGGAGGGCTGGAAGGTGCAACGAATTCATCAAGGTCGATTCCGTCGGCGATCCGAGTGGCAGCTGCAAGGAAAGTTTCCATAAAGGACCTGAAGTCGTGTTTCTTGGTGTTGGCCACCCGAAGAGCCGCCAGCTTCTCTTCTCGGGCATCTTTACAGTGGACTCGGGCCAGACACAGAGCAACATCTGCACCACACCGAGCCGAGGACTTCTTCCATTCCTGCACTCGACCAGGGATCGTGTTCAAGCGGGCCATCAGCGACTCAAGGTCATTCTGAAGTGTCTCCTCAGGCCAGAGCGTCGAGTCGATGCGAGATGTGGCGGCCTTCAGCCTTGCGAGATAGTCCACGACAGCTGCAACACGAAACTCCAGTCGGAAAACATCCATGGCAACTTCGTCGTTCACCGGAGAATTGACGGGGTCGAGGTTTGGCTCCAGCCGGCTAGTTTCTTCTTCAAAGTTTTGACAAAATTCTGCAAGGATGATCACTAAGTCAAGGGGATGGTCGAATGGAAAAACCACAATTGGAAATGTTTGCCGAGCATAGAGGTTTACCTTCAAGCATAAGAAACAGCTTCTTGGCAAGACCACTCGGGAAGGCCTCCAGATCATTTTTCTTCCCAGTCAACTTACTGACTTGGTCGGTCAGGGCAGCTTTATCAGTTTTTAGTCAACTGACCTCCTTGTTGGCGATCCCAAGAGCAGCTTTCAGATTGGTATTGTCTTGTTCAAGCTTGGTGACTGAAGCTAACTTCTCGTCAGCAAGTTTGATCTTCTCAGCTAGTTCGAGGTCTTTCTTCTGTTGGGCCTCCCTTACCTTACCTGCAAGTTACAGCAAGATCAGATTTTGAAACAAGCAAGGGGAAAAGCAGTCGTCAGGGTCTCACCAAACATACCTTCGGTCTCCTCCTTTGCCTTTGTCAGCTTCTCCTGAACCAGCTTCAAGCCCAGCTCGAGTTGAGTGTGCTTGTTTTCCAGCTCAGAGTAGCAAGCCACAAGATCACAAGAGTTCTGCGAAGAACCAATCGACTAAATGTCAAATATAATTCACTTCCAAGTGAAAAAGGAAAAAACACACGTTTCTAAGACTACAGCCGAATACAAGCATTCGACCGTAGTCTCGGGGACTACACCCAGTGGGTGCACTCAGCGTGCCCCCACTAATCCTGTTGAAGACAAAGTCGACCAGTCGACCTCAAAAAAAAAGAGCGAGATGCATTCTCTAAGACTGTGATCAACTGCAAGCAGTCGACCACAGTCTCAGGGACTACACCCAGTGGGTGCACTCAGCGTGCCCCCACCGGTTTGTGAAATCCAGTCGACATAGTCGACTGACAGAAAGATTGACATCATAAAGCCTAAGGCCGACTGCCAGCAGTCGACCTTAGCCTTGGGGACTACACCCAGCGGGTGCACTCAGCGTGCCCCCGCTAACACGGAGTTTAATCGACACACCCAGTGGGCGACTACTATAAATTCCGGAAAGGAAAAGTTTTTGGTAGCATATCCAACAGAACAAACGGTGGTCGACTGACCTGAACATTGCTTTGGAGGGCAGAACTGGCGTCATAAGCTGCCTGGCTCGCATCCCGGATGGTCTTCAACTGCTCCATCATGATTCCTGCCTGGCGTATTGCCTCCTTCGCCGCGCCAGCTTGGTCCTCTGGGACGTGGTGCGTCGTGAAGAGGGAGGGCTGCTGAGCACTCGTCAATGGATCTGCGAAGGACACCGTATGTCGAGTGGTGTTCTCTTCCTCCGCAATCAGAATCTCAGGCGCCGTCACATCCTGGGGCACCTTGCGGGCAGACGCTTTCCTGCTCCTTCTGCGCTTCAGTGGTTCCTCATCCTCATCATCATCAGGGAGATTGATAACAGCGGTGGGTGGAGCTACAGAGAAGAATCAGGATCAGAGATCGCGAGTCAGTCGACTAAGAATGGCGTTAAGAATACAGTACCTAGTTTCGAAGTTGCTGCGTCCTCCATCTCATGGTCATCAGCCTGGGCTGAGGTTTTAGAAGTAGCAGCACTGCAACTCCAAAGGATCAGTCGACTAACTTCAGCGTCGACCAGAGACAAAGTTCACACAAAATAAGAAGATTCAAGCAGCACGATTACCCTGATATGGTGGGGATGGACACCTTCATCTTCGGTAGGAGCTTAATCGTCTTCGACGGGGCCGCCCTGGGCTGCTTCGGTGCCTTTTCGGTCGGCACCGGAGAGGTGGTCCGAGGGCGCTTGGTCGACTGAACAACGGTCGCAACCCCCTTGCCACGTTCAGTCGAAGGGTCGTGGACAAGCTTCGACCGCCTTTCTGAGCGCGGTGGTACGACCTCCTCCTCCTCTTCTTCCTCGTCCTCAACGTCATCTTCATCACCGTCATCATCATCATCGTCGTCATCATCCTCTGCAACGTCCGAGTCCCATTCCTCCTCTTCCTGGCTCTCGCCCCCACTCGCCTCACCCTCCTCAGTCGGAGCTTGTGCCCCATTGGGCATCGAGTACAGCTCGGTGAGAGCCTAGCAGATATCAAGACAAGGATCAGTCGACCAGTCGGCAGGATAAACAGAAATGAATGCGACAAGAACACAGTGGAGAGCAGAGCAAACGTACCTTGTTTGGATCGCTGTTGTGGTCGAGTGGAGGAATCCTTCTGGCTCCGCGTGGGTTGTCCTTGTTTCCGGTAACGGCTACCATCCATCTTTCCAGAGTGACATCGTCGACTACTTCTGGATGGACTCGAGTCTCGTCTTCGGTCCCACAGTACAACCACATGCAGTGGCTCCGGAACTGAAGGGGCTGGATGCGACGCCTAAGGAAGACCTCCAGGAGATCCATGCCCATCACTCCCTCCCGAACCAACTGCACCACGCGCTCCATCAACATCTTCACGTCAGCTTTCTCCTCCGGAATCAACTTCAGAGAGGAGGGCTTGTTCACTCGGTCCATGGTAAACTGTGGGAGTCCACTCGACTGCCCCGGCGTCGACTGGTCCTGGCAGTAGAACCAGGTCGACTGCCAGCCTCTGACTGACTCGGGAAAGGTCATGGGCGGAAAGGTGCTCTTATTCCTCACCTGGATCCCCAGACCCCCACACATTTGGACGACTCGGGTTCTTTCATCGCCTGGGCTCGCCTTCTTCATGGTCTGAGAGCGACACGTGAATATATGCTTGAACAAACCCCAGTGCGGTCGATAGCCCAGGAAACCCTCACACATGGACACGAAAGCGGCAAGATAGGCGATAGAATTTGGGGTAAAGTGGTGGAGCTGCGCTCCAAAGAAGTTCAAGAAGCCACGGAAGAAAATACTCGGCGGCAAAGAAAATCCACGATCAACATGGGTGGCCAAGAGCACACACTCACCCTCTTCTGGCTGGGGCTGCCACTCCTTCCCCGGAAGCCTCGCAGCTCCATGAGGGATCAAGCCCTCATTGGCCATGTCGAGGAGGTCTTTTTCTGTGATGGTCGACTGGATCCAGTCTCCTTGGACCCAGCCCTTCGGCAGGCGGGATCTGGACGAAGACCCTCCACGGCTGGTAGATCTCCCCTTCGCCTTCTCCGACGCCGACGCCTTCTTCGCACGTTCCAGCGCCGCCGTCTTCTCCTTGGCCATGGTTGCCGGCGAGGTGCGCGTGGGGAAGTTGTGCGGGGGCGAGAGCGAGCGCGCTGGACGGGGACGAAGGGAGCAGAGAGAGAGAGAGAATGCTGAGGCACAGTACAGAAATCCTCGCCGGGCGCATTTATAAGGTCCCTTCCGAGTGGATGACATGTGGGCCCGGTCGATCTAATCATATCAGGAACAGTTATGCAGACGGGATACATGGCGGAGAAAGCGGCGTGGAGATCGAGGCGTCTATGTCCCGTCCCGTCCGAACGCCGCGGTCCGCTCCGCTTCGCGCGCGTCCCCAAATTTCGCATCCCGCGGAATCCGCGAACAGCGGATCAGTCTGTCAGACACGGGGTTTCTCGCGATCCGTCGCTCGGAGATCGTCGAAGCCCGAAAGATCACTCGACGAAAGAAGAGAATGGATCGAGTCGACTGAAGACAAGTTGCTCACTGTCGACGAAGAGATTCTTTGGTCCAGAACAACGCACGACCAGAGCGCAAAGGTTAATCGGAAACGACATCAACTCCTTCCTCACTCGAAGCCTCAATCCATTCGGGGGCTAATGATGGGGTCATGTACCTAGGGTAGGGTCATGGACCTGATCTAAGTACCTTACCCAAGGACACCTTTAGAAGAGGTCGCCTTCCAGTCGACCAACGAAGGACTCACTCGACTGACTTGAAGGACTCGGCCACGAAGACTCACTCGACCATCAGGAGGTCAAGAGGCACTCTGCACTGCAACGGCCTGTAATTAAGTAGGCTTTATGATAGTAAAGACACTTTATGTGGGGCGTTTCCAGTAACGCCCCAGACTTAACTCACCTTAAACCCTCTCCTGCGTGGGCTGGCTGGGGTCCTGGCGCACTCTATATAAGCCACCCCCCTCCATAGGTAGAGGGGTTCGGCACCTTGTAACTCATATACTCATAATCCACTCGGCCGCCTCCGGGCTCCGAGACGTAGGGCTATTACTTCTTCCGAGAAGGGCCTGAACTCGTACATCCCTTGTGTTTACAACCTCTCCATAGCTAGGACCTTGCCTCTCCATACCTACCCCCCACTCTACTGTCAGGCTTAGAACCACGACAACATGCAACTCGATAGGACCGATATGGTTAGGGTTAGGGCATAACGTAATCTCGGTGAGACTGATTACACAAACTCGATGGGACCGATTTTGGTAATAAGCTAACGAGAGAGTTGGTCAGGCAAACTCGATGAGACCGATTACACAAACTCGGTAGGAACGATTTTGGTAATATGTTAACCAGAGAGTTTGCATTGTAATCTCGGTAGTACCGATTGCTCAAACTCGGTGAGACCGATTTTGGTAATGGACATACACAGAGAGATTACAATCCCATCTCAGTGAGACCGAGATCCCTATCGGTGAGACCGATTTGCCTAGGGTTTGTGGCAGTGGCTATGACATCTGAACTCGGTGGCGCCGGATAGAAAGAATTGGTGGGGCCGAGTTAGACTTTTTGTTTAGGACATATGTGGATGTGGGAAAGTAGTTGAGGGCTTTGGAGCATATCACTAAGCACTTTGAGCAAGCAAGCCATTAAGCAACACCTCATCCCCTCTTGATAGTATTGGCTTTTCCTATAGACTCAATGTGATCTTGGATCACTAAAATAGAATATGTAGAGTCTTGATCTTGGAGCTTGAGCCAATCCTTCGTCCTTAGCATCTTGAAGGGGTTCCACATCCTTTTAGTCCATGCCACTCCATTGTTGAACTTGTCTGAAACATACTAGGTAAAAGTGTTAGTCCAACAAGAGATATGTTGACATTAATTACCAAAACCACCCAGGGAGCACTTGTGCTTTCAATCTCCCCCTTTTTGGTAATTGATGACAACATACATCAAAGCTTTAAATAAAGATATAAAGAATACCGAGTAAAGCTTTGGAAAGACATGTAACATGCATAGGCTCCCCCTACATGTGTGCAATCATGTGAATATGGAATATAGGAGCATGTGAATGCATAAGCATGACAGAGAAGGCAATGTGTTACATGTATCTTGGCTATATGCATCAGAGCAAATGATGTGAATATGGGAAATGTACCTTCATGCTCATGAGTCCTTCTTGCAAATAGTATGTACATCAGCAAGAATTCCTCATGCACATGACTCTGATGCATATACTTACCTTGTGGTCTTGAGTTGGCTTAGGATGGAACGAACCTGTGAAAATAAGGTTAGATAACACAGATGCACTTACTAACCAGAGCAAACAGAAAGAACCACAGGAGTACCAAGACTGGGATGACATGTTGAGAGTGAGTACCAAGTACCACATTGAATATAGACATGTCCCCAAAGGTAAAGATGTGCAATGAATTTAAGGAATTTCTTTCCCTTAGATGTCTTGCTCCCCTGAATCATAGACATGGGATACTGGGAGAAGACAGGGAACAGAAAATCAGAGCAAATGCAAAATCAGAGCTCATATGAAATAGGCACATATGAACATGTCTTTCCTCTCAAGAAGACATGTGGCATCTCTCCTCTTGAACACCAAGCATCTGGGATCCTTGAGGATTACTCTCTTCTTGGGTATTCTCTCCCCCTAGAGATATCTCTCTCCCCCTGTTGAAGTATATCTCTCCCCCTATGGAAGTGATTAAGCTTTGATGTGATCTCTCTCTCCCCCTTTGACATCAATTTCCAAGAAGGGTGTTCTGGAATTTGTCGTGAATGGGTTTGGTCCTTGAGTCACAGCACAAAGCAATGATAAAAATGTGATCCTTGTAGAGGACAAGATTCATTGAGTGGAGTTGGATCAAAAGTAATGCGGGAATAAGTGGCAAAATGTTTTTCCTGTTGTGAAATCAGTGGCACCGAGTTGGATGCTTCGGTTGTACCGAAAGGATTCGGACGGACCAAGGACATCAAATCGGTGAGACCGAGTTCATCACAGAGAAAACATTTTGTCACCTCAGCTCACTAGACAAGTAAGATCTCACAAGGATTTGCAAGGAATTAACTGAAAGATTTGCAATGAATTGGATTCAGGGAATGCAGAACAGAACAGAAAGAAAAGAAATCTAGATGAAGTTTTTTTGGAAAGGGGAAATAAATATGCATGAAACAAATGCAAGAGCACAGAAAAAGAATATGCGAGAACTTCATCTAGAAATGGTCGGCGACAAAGTCACCTATGTTAGAGTATATTGACTTAGGAGTCAAGTGAGATCACTTGATCATAGGTCATACTCATCGTTTAAGCTCAAAATGGGGTTACCATTTTTCATTTAAGAATCTTGATGTATTCACATCTGAGAGGACCACGATGTCGACTAGAGGGGGGGTGAATAGGCGTTTTAAAATCTTTTACGGATTTGGCTATATCCTAATGCGGAAACAAACTAAGCGGATACTTTTCAATCACAAATCCTAAATATACTAGGCTCACTAAGTGCACCAACAACTTAGCATAAACAAGATGGGAACAACGAGGATATGAGTAAGCACAAGTAAGTCACACAAACTTACTCAATGTATATCACGAGATATGGAAACGAATAATACACACAACCACAAGTAAGCAATACAAGCTTACACAAATTGTATCACAATATATGGGATTGAATGATACAAGCAAACTCAAGTAAGTTACACAAACTTACTTGAGCAATATCGCAATATATGGAAGTGTATGACACAAGTTAGAAATTCACACTAATCACAAAGTATATCAATAGTAGCAAGTATGAATTGTGGAATATGAAGTGTAGGCCTAAATAATCTCTACAAGGAAATGGCCAACACAATATAATGAACCACCACAATATAATGAGGACAACAAGATATAGTGAATGCACGGTCGAATGACCAAAGTAAACCACAAGTAAGGAGTTAGGGTTAGGGATAACCAAAGTCACGGAGACGAGGATGTATCCCGATGTTCACTTCCTTGGAGGGAAGCTAGTCACCGTTAGAGAGGTGGATGTTACCACGAAGGCACACCAACGCCACGAAGGCTCACCCTATTCTCCTTGAGATATCACCACGAAGGCGATTCCCAACCACTAGTGGTAGACCTTGAGGCGGCCTCCAAACCTTCACAAACTTTCTGGGGGACAAATCACAAGTTGATTCCTCACCAGAGCACTCCTACCGCCTAGGAGTCTCCAACCTCCAAGAGTAACAAGATCAAGGGGGAAATGCTCAAGACTTGCTCAAATCACAAATTGCTTTGGTCAAAAGAGAGAGGAGGAGTGGTTGTATGCTTGGATGAAATCTCTCTCAAGAACGCTCACAAATCTCTTCGGGGTGTAGCACGAGAAGGCTCAAATCCCTCTCTCTCAAATCCCACCAAAAGCAACTAATGCTATGGAGGGATGGGAGAGGAGAGGAACAATGGAGGAGGTCAACCAATGAACCCTAGATCCATGGGATAGTTTTCCCCCAAATGGATTGGAGTTTTGAGGCTTGGGGGATGTGGATAGAGCTCAAAAGAATGGGGAAATCTCAAATCCAAAAAGCTCTGACTCGATGGGGAAGAAGGGTGCCTTATATAGTGCCCCACCAAATCAGCCCGTTACGCACAGAGAAACGCAGCCCGGAACTTCTGGGCAAGCCCGGAACTTCCGGGCCCCCTATTAGACACATATGTGCAAACTTTCTGGTTAGCCCAAAACTTGGCCCGGAATTTGCCCGGAACTTCTGGCCCCGGAACTTCCGGGAGTCCCGGAACTTCTGGGCTCCCTTTGGACCAGATCTTTGCAAACTCTCTGGTTAACCCGGAACTTTCCTCGGAACTTGCCCGGAACTTCCGGGCTGCCCGGAACTTCGGTCCCCGCAGAAAACAGCCAGCATACCAAAAGTAAAACATGCATAACTTTTTCATACGAACTCCGATTTTGATGATCTTGGGCTCGTTTTGAAGCTATGGAAAAACCCCAGGTCCTCACATAGAGAACCATCCAAGATCAACCAAAATGGAGGATGCCAAATATGCAAAGGTGCTATCATATATTTGTGAAACCTATTTGGCTTTGGATTTTGTTTGGTATATAGGATAGGAGTGGAATTGTGTAAAGAAGATGTTGACTTGAGCAAATCCATCACAAACCCCTTTGATCCCCTCTTAATAGTGCGGGATCCCTATAACTCAAGAATCATAAAAGAGCTACACTACATAGCTATCGAGAATCCATTCTTGAGTGTATATGTTTCTTTTTGGTGGTCATCACTCCACAACACTAACGTCAAAGGAACTAATACCTTTGACACAAGCCGGTCACTTGAGCTTGATGTTGATGTTTCTTCTTGGCTCAAGATGAAGGCAAGACATTGGTGAAGTCTTCAAGTCTCTCCCCCATACACAATGTGGGGAAGCTTTGCTTTGTATTCATCTTCACTTGTCCATCATGTGATCATCCACAAGCTTCAAGCATGTAACCCTTTGGGATGGTTATCTTGAACTTGCCCTTGTCAACTATGATCACCAATACTTGATGTCATCCTCTCATAGACACTTGAAATCTCTTTCTCGATGCGAGCCCATGAGAATCACCTAACCTTTCGCTCATGTGTTGACCATTTAGAGTTCGATCTTTGAGTTTCATCTTGGTCAACCTATATCTCTACTCCATGTTTAATCTTGACGTCTTGAAGGGTATATTGAATTCTTCACTTGAATAGCTTGCTTGAATACTTGATCAATCATGACTCACACATGAGTCCATTATGATCATATCTCTGAGCCACTCCTTAAGATACTCCAATGAACTTCATGTTGATCATCTCAATGTAATTGTTGCTTCAAAGGAGTTGTCTTCCATTATTCTTCAATCACATTCCAATGGGACTAACCTTCAAATATATATCTCAATGCAAACATTAGTCCATAAGGATTGTCATTAATTACCAAAACCACACATGGGGACTACATGTACTTTCAACATCTTGTCGAGTTGCTTTGACTCATGACTTGGAGTAAAGCTTCTCTAAGATGGAATAACATACCTTGGGTGGTGGTGTTGATCATGATCATGTAGTTGAACTTGTGTGGGTTGCTCAAGGTTGATGTAGCTCATCAAGAGTTGGGAGCACCACTTGGAATTTGAGTTCATCTTCCTACATGGGTTAGTTTTTGCAAGGAAGAGCACTTGTGTATCCAAAATGACAATCATGAAAATCAACATAGAATTTGTCAAAGGATATGTTTGAATGATTTTGTGCTTCCTTGTCTTCAACCACCGTTGTGTAGAGACTTGGCAATGTAGAGATTGCTCAAGATGTGAGTGAGTTACAATCTCATGGAATTAGATTCATCCAAGTACCTACATGGGTTAGATAACATGCAAGGTGCAAATATATCCAAGCCATAAGATTATCATCATAAGAGAAATATCAAGGATTAGTCATAAGCTCATGTCTTGCATGTATCCAATAGAGTTCCTACTCCAAGTTTGAAGCATCAATGATGTTCAGTTCACCTCTTAACCTGCAAAACACTCTCTCGTCAAGTGGTTTAGTGAATATATCCGCTAATTGCTTTTTGGTGCGAACATGCTTAAGATTAATGTCACCCTTAGCAACATGATCTCGAATGAAATGATGACGAACTTCAATGTGTTTAGTTCAAGAGTGTTGCACGGGATTATGAGCAATCTTGATAGCACTCTCATTGTCACAAAGTAAAGGAACATGTTTCACATATATCCCATAATCTTTAAGAGTTTGGGTCATCCAAAGTAATTGAGCGCAACATGAACCAGCGGCAATGTATTCCGCTTCGGCAGTGGACAAAGGATACCGAGTTTTGTTTCTTGGAAGACCAAGACACAAGAGATCTACCAAGAAATCGACAAGTACCCGAAGTGGACTTTCTATCAACCTTGTCACCGGCATAGTCCGAGTCGGAGTAGCCAACAAGATCGAAAGAGGCCCTCTTAGGATACCAAATGCCAAAATTTGGTGTATGGATTAAGTATCTCACTATCCTTTTCACGGCCTTAAGATGACATTCTTTAGGAGCAGCTTGATATCGTGCACACATGCACACACTTAGCATGATATCGGGACGTGAAGCATATAGATATAACAATGAACCAATCATAGAGCGATAAACCTTTTGATCGACCGGTTCACCATCTTTGGTCAAATCAAGATGTCCACTAGTAGGCATGGGTGTAGTCATACCTTTGCATTCTTGCATATTGAACTTCTTGAATAAGTCCTTGGTGTACTTCGTTTGAGAGACAAAGGTACCTTCCTTAGTTTGCTTGATTTGCAAACCAAGAAAGAATTTGAGTTCACTCATCATAGACATCTCAAACTTCTCCGACATTAGCTTCCCAAATTTTTCACTAAAATGAGGGTTAGTAGAACCAAATATAATATCATCAACATAGATTTGGCACACAAATAGTTCTCCATTAACCCTTTTAGTAAAAAGAGTAGAATCTATTTTTCCAATTTCAAAGCCTTTTTCAATAAGGAGCTTGGTCAAGCATTTATACCACGCTCTAGGAGCTTGTTTAAGACCATAAAGAACTTTGTGAAGTTTGTAAACATGATTAGGTTTCTTAGGATTAACAAAGCCGGGAGGTTGTTTAACATAAACTTCCTCCTCTATTTCACCATTTAGAAAAGCACTTTTAATGTCCATTTGGTACAAGGTGATATCATGGTGATTAGCATAGGCAAGTAAGATGCGAATGGACTCAAGTCTAGCAACAGGCGCATAAGTCTCACCATAGTCCATACCTTTGACTTGTGTGTAGCCTTGGGTGACGAGACGTGCTTTGTTGTGAACTACTTGTCCATCTTCATCTTGCTTGTTGCGAAACACCCATTTGGTACCGATGATGTTGTGGTTGTTGTCGGGCTTCTCAACCAATGTCCAAACTTGATTTCTCTCAAAGTTGTGTAGCTCTTCATGCATGGCATTTATCCAATCCGGATCTTCCAATGCTTTTTCAACCTTCATAGGTTCAATGCTAGAGATGAATGAATAGTGTTCACAAAAGTTAGCTAAATGAGTTTTAGAGCGAGTGATTCTCCCGGTTTGGATATCATTGTAGATTTGCTCGACGGGATGATCTTTAGCAATTCTTGCTCGAACTCGTGTCAGCTTTTGCTTGGGTCTTGGTTGAACATCTTATTCATCTTGTTCTTCTTCTTGGCCTTCTTCATTGTTGGCGTTGTCATTCTCTTGTCGTGGTGGAGAAGGAGGTTGTTGACGTTCATCTTGGTGCACTTCCTCGTTTTCTTCATCTTGGTGTGTCCCGCTTGTGGATGCTTCCGGATCAACTCTTGGTTCACCTTGTCGTGAGGTAGATGCTTCCACTTGGACAGACGAGGTACTCTCCTTCACTTCCATTGGACGAATCTTGCCAATAGACAAGTCTTGGATTGCTTCCGAGGGATCTTTGTCTCCTACATCAATTGGCAATTGCTCTACTTGTGAGCCGTTAGATTCATCAAACTTCACATCTACCATTTATTCAACCTTTCGGGTGAAATTGTTGTAGACACGGTATGTGTGAGAGTTTAAGCCATAACCAAGTACGAAACCTTCATGAGACTTAGGAGCAAATTTAGAACGACGATGCTTATCAAGAATGTAGCACTTTGAGTCGAATACTCGAAAGTATCCAACTTGGGGTTTGTTACCGGTGAGGAGCTTGTATGTCGTCTTGCCGAGGAGCTTGTGAAGATACAAGCGATTTGTTGCATGACAAGTTGTCTCAACCGCTTCCGCCCAAAAGTGCTTCAACATCTTGTACTCATCAAGCATCGTTCTCGCCATTTCAATGAGCGTCTGATTCTTCCTCTCAACAACTCCATTTTGTTGAGGTGTGTATGTAGCCGAGAACTCGTGTGAAATCCCTTCTTCGTCAAGAAAGGTGTCCACATTTGCGTTCTTGAACTCCGTTCTGTTGTCGCTGCGAACCTTCTTGATCTTCACTTCAACTTGATTTTGGGCCTTCCTAGCGAAGTTTTTGAAGATCTTTTGGACCTGCGATTTATCATCAAGAAAGAACACCCACGTAAATCTTGAAAAATCATCAACTATAACTAGACCAAAAGAATTTCCACCGAGACTCTTGTAGGCGTTGGGACCAAAGAGATCCATGTGAAGTAGCTCAAGTGGCCTCCTTGTGGTCATGATGTTCTTCACGGAATGCCTTCCTCCAACCTGTTTACCTGCCTGACAAGCGCTGCAAAGTCTATCCTTATCAAATATGACAACGTTAACTCCAAGGATATGATTTCCTTTAATAAGCTTGTCAAGGTTTCGCATGCCAACATGACCTAACCGTCTATGCCATAACCAACCTTTAGAGGATTTAGCAATAAAACAAGTTCTAGGTTGAGCCTTTTTAGTGAAATCAACAATGTATAGATCACCTCTATGCACACCGGTAAAGACCATTTTATGATTATCTCTATGAAACACTTGGCAATCTACTTCAGTAAATAGGACATTGAAACCGAAATCAGCAAGTCTAGATACTGAAAGTAAGTTGTAGCCAAGAGATTCAACGAGCATGACATTTTGTATGGAGCTATCATGTGATATGGCCACCTTACCGAGGCCAACCACCTTATCCTTTGAGTTGTCACCGAAAGTGACATACTTTTGAGGACCATCATTTTCAGCAAGCTCACGAAACATGTCTTTATCTCCGGTCATGTGATCGGTACATCCACTATCAAGAACCCATTCCTTTCCTCCTGCCATATATCCCCGAAGATTTGCCATAAGACCAAAGTGTCTCATTGCATCATCAAGATCGAAGTCACTATCATCATCCTCATCATAGTATCCATGTTCAACATCGTCATGTGGTGGATCATATCCTAGAGAGGGTAATTCGTTAGAGTGTTTTTGACAATGATCTTGTTTATGAATTTTTATAGCTTCGAAAATAATATCACTAATAATTCCAACATCTCCTTTGGCACGCATAAGGTTTGTAAGCTCAAATAGAAAATCACCAAACATAGGATCACTAGAATTCATCTTACTCAAGGCAATAGACTTATGAAGAATTTCATCAAGATTTTTCAGGGAATAATTTGGAAAGCGCTCCTCAAGAAATTTCCATATGGTGTAGGCACACTTAAGAGTAGGCAAACATCCAATCAAGTTTCTAGGCAAGCCTCTAATGATAAGTTCGGCAGTTCTAAGATTGTGAATCATGTCAACTGACTCATCAAGGGTAGGATGCATAGGATCAACATGAGGTGCACAATGGCTAGCAACGTACTTGTTCAAATGATATTGATTGAAAATCACAAGCATCTCATTTTTCCACTCATGAAAGTACTCTCCATCAAGAATAGGCACTCTATGTCTAAGACTCCCAATAGTATACTCATCCATCTTCCTCAAATGGTGTTTAAACCAAAGCAATGGAGACCAAAGCTCTGATACCAATTGAGAAGGATCGAGAAGACGTGTCTAGATGGGGGTGATTAGACACTAAGTACCAAAAGTTACAGTTTTTAACTTCTTTAAGTTCAAGTGGAGTTTAGGCACAAGTTTATCAATTGCAACACATATCAAGCAAGCATGCAAAGAGTATATGAGCAGCGGAAAGTAAAGCATGCAACTTGCAAGAATGTAAAGGGAAGGGTTTGGAGGATTCAAACGCAATTTGGAGACACAGTGATTTTTGAGCCGTGGTTCTGATAGGTGGTGCTATCGTACATCCACGTTGATGGAGACTTCAACCCACGAAGGGTAATGGTTGCGCGAGTCCACGGAGGGCTCCACCCACGAAGGGTCCACGAAGAAGCAACCTTGTCTATCCCACCATGACCGTCGCCCACGAAGGACTTGCCTCACTAGCGGTAGATCTTCACGAAGTAGGCGATCTCCTTGCCCTTACAAACTCCTTGGTTCAACTCCACAATCTTGTCGGAGGCTCCCAAGTAACACCTAGCCAATCTAGGAGACACCACTCTCCAAGAAGTAACAAATGGTGCGTTGATGATGAACTCCTTGCTCTTGTGCTTCAAATGATAGTCTCCCAACACTCAACTCTCTCTCACAGGATTTGGATTTGGTGGAAAGAAGGTTTGAGTGGAAAGCAACTTGGGGAAGGCTAGAGATCAAGATTCATATGGTAGGAATGGAATATCTTGGCCTCAACACATGAGTAGGTGGTTCTCTCTCAGAAAATGTATGCTGGAAGTGTAGGTTCGTTCTGATGGCTCTCTCCACGAATGAAGAGGAGGTGGAGGGGTATATATAGCCTCCACACAAAATCTAACAGTTACACACAACTTGCCAAACTCGGTGGGACCGAATTGATAAACTCGTTCGGACCGATTTAGCAAATCTAGTGACCGTGAGGATTTTCGGTGGGACCGACATGCAACTCGGTAGGACCGATATGGTTAGGGTTAGGGCATAACATAATCTCGGTGAGACCGATTACACAAACTCGGTGGGACCGATTTTGGTAATAAGCTAACCAAAGAGTTGGTCAGGCAAACTCGGTGAGACCGATTACACAAACTCGGTAGGACCGATTTTGGTAATAAGTTAACTAGAGAGTTTGCATTGTAATCTCGGTAGTACCGATTGCTCAAACTCGGTGAGACCGATTTTGGTAATGGACATACACAGAGAGATTACAATCCCATCTCGGTGAGACCGAGATCCCTATCGGTGAGACTGATTTGCCTAGGGTTTGTGGCAGTGGCTATGACATCTGAACTCAGTGGCGCTGGATATAAAGAATCGGTGGGGCCGAGTTAGACTTTTGGTTTAGGACATATGTGGATGTGGGAAAGTAGTTGAGGGCTTTGGAGCATATCACTAAGCACTTTGAGCAAGCAAGTCATTAAGCAACACCTCATCCCCTCTTGATAGTATTGGCTTTTCCTATAGACTCAATGTGATCTTGGATCACTAAAATAGAAAATGTAGAGTCTTGATCTTGGAGCTTGAGCCAATCCTTCGTCCTTAGCATCTTGAAGGGGTTCTACATCCTTTTAGTCCATGCCACTCCATTGTTGAACTTGTATGAAACATACTAGGTAAAAGTGTTAGTCCAACAAGAGATATGTTGACATTAATTACCAAAACCACTCAGGGAGCACTTGTGCTTTCAGATGGTCAACAACCGGCAGACGGGCAGCAAAAAAGGTTCTGGTGCTGCACACCAACAAGAACTTCGACCAGCAGAGGACCAACTGCATGATGTACCAGTACCACCTTGGGGACCTGGAGCAAGAGAAGGAGCGGGAGCTAGTCCTCTGCAAGATTTTCTACCAGACGAACACTAGGGCCATGAGTAAAAAGATTATAAGTTAGTTTGGTATTGGTAGTTGTACTACCTTATCGTCTGCAAGTTAGTATTGTTGTTAACGATCTTTTGGTATGAACTTGCATTTGCTTCCAACCATCATGCCGAGGGTCGACGTGGATATAAAGTTGAATCATTTGTTTCGAAACGAATTTTCAGGCACCTGATTTCTATTTGATGGGTAGCATAAGCACCCGCCGTTCGAATTCCCAGTTCTCCAATTTTTCGAAACAAGTGCATGCACTTATTATCACGATAAAAAAACAATATCCGTGTTGTATCCCAGTTATCAGTGTGTAATTGCAGAATTCTCTCGTTTATTGAGCATGTATATTGTTTTTTTAGGTCGAGCAAGTTTCAACTAGGCTGTAGACTGCCCAGGGTTGGTTTTGTTTTTAACAGGCCCAGCCCATGATGACAACGGGGCACAAAGATCCAGCAAGTATCTACTGGCCTCTGGCCTGCCAGCGTTAGTTATATTTTGTCTTACAACATCCGCAGGCAGTTTTTTTTACTGAATCAAACACACAGCCCAGTTCTATTTTCCTCTTGAAACGCATGTCCTACATCCGTTTTCTAATCTCTACCTATAGTTTTACTAGTTCATATACACGTATCATTATATTGAAAACACATAAAATTCCCTTTTCATATTTACATCCTTACTTTTGTTGTTTTTTTTCACCCAACGCTGATTTTTTTACCGCTGGTTTTCCCTTCAACCAACTCAATTGTCCCACGTCTTATTTTCTTACAAAAACAAAACGATTTTTTGGCAAATCAATAAGTTCTTAAAAAAATATTTATCATTTCAGGATTACAACAGTTCGGACTCCACTGAAATATGCAAAATAAGGTTGAACTTTTTGACCGTGGTCCTGGGCAGAAAATGGTTGTAATAAATTACTTAAGAATTAGCAAATGGGCTGCAAATTATAAAAAATAGCAAATGGGCTTTATGTTGTCTGCCACATATTTGGAGGCTGACTTGTGGGCCTACTAAGTTCATGCGTACACAAGGCTTCTCAAAAGAGAAACTTAGTCAACAATCGACTCTACCAGCGTCAGACCGTTAGATGTCAATCTAACGGCAATCGTGCTTCTTCAGACTCTAATCTTCCTGCCCCAGCCGCCCAAACCAGCGTCATCGGAACCGCCTGCTCCCGCCTCCCGTGGACGGCAATGCTACCGGGCAGGCCTCACGGCCCCATCATACTTGCATCCCTGGCATGTCTATCCCTCTACACACCCACACCTCCTGTTATTTTCCGGCGACGGCAGCCGAACCAGTCAACCCTCGTACTCTCCACCGCGTGGGCAGCCACTGTCGTGTCTTCCCTGGCTCCGTGTCGTTCCCTTCGTAAGCCTCGCCGTCGTCCACCGCCCTGGTGCTCTCAGCGCGGCATGGTCAACGATGTCCATCCAACGGCCGTAGTGCTTCTTCAACCTCTGGTCTTCTTGCCCCAGCCGCCCAAAGTAGCGTCGGTCGTGCCGCATGCTCCTGCCTCCCATGGCCGGCTGTGCTGCCGCGGAGGCCTCACCGTCCCCATACTACTCCCACTGCTGGCCAGGCCATCCCTCCACTCACCCACTCCCCCTGTTATTCTGCGGCGACGACAGCCTCACACCGCAGCCGAACCAGTGAACCCTCGTACTCCTCTCCACATGGGCATCCACTGTCGCGTCTTCCCCGGCTCCGCGTCGTCCCCTTCCTAGGCCTCGCCGTCGTCCACCGCCGTGGTGCTCTCGGCGCGGTGTGGTCAATGTGGTCAACGACCGACTTCCATCAGAAGAGTACTGTACGTGGAGAGGCTGACAGCTGGGTCCACGGCAGCCGCAAGGAAGTGCCTCCTTATTACGCGCAAAATAATTATTCCTCCACCTGACAGTAGGGACCCACCGGACGGGCCACCAGTATTTCACGAAAAAAACGTTTCCCCCCTGACTGTTGGGACCCACCGGACGGGCCACCGTATTTCGTGAAAAAACATTTGCCCCTGACTGTTGGGACCCACCGGACGGACCACCGTATTTCGCGAAAAAACGTTCCCCCCGCTGTCAGCTCGGACCCACCGGAAGTGCCTCCTTATTACGCACAGAAAAATGAATACTCCCCCTGCTAGCTGGGACCCACCATGGTGGGAGGCTGACTTGTGGGGCTACTAAGTTGACGGGGACGGAGGGCTTTGTCAACTTAGTCAATATGAACGATTCTAGCTCCAGTGACCGTACGATGTCCATCCAACGGCCGTCGTGCTTCTTCAATCTCTGCTCTTCCTGCTCCAGCCGCTCAAACAAGCACCGACGGGACTACCTGCTCCCTCCTTCCCGCGGGCGGCTGTGCTGCCGCGCAGGACTCACCACCCCATCGTACTCCCATCGCTGGCCTAGCCATCCCTCTACTCACCCACACCTGTTGTTATTCTCTGGCGAGGGCAGACGAACCAGTAAACCCTCGTACAGTCGTACAACCCTCCGCGTGGGAAACAACTACCGAGTCTTCCCTGCCTTCGTGTCATTCCCTTCCTAGGCCTCGCCATCGTCCACCGCCCTGGTGCTCTCGGCGCGACCTGGTCAACATGGTCAACGACCGACATGCATCTGAAGTGGACTATACGTGGAGAGGCTGACAGCTGGGTCCACGGCCACACGCAAGGAAATGCCTCTTTATTACGCGCAAAATAATGATTCCTCCACCTGACATCGGGGACCCACCAAAAGGGCCTCTGTATTTCGCGAAAAAAATGTTACCGCCGCTGACAGCTCGGACCCACCAGCTATATCTTCGCACGCAAGGAAGTACCTCCTTATTACGCAAAAAAATGAATACTCCCCCTGTTAGCTGGGACCCAGTATAGTGGCAGGCTGACTTGTGGGCCTACTAAGTTGACGGGGACGGATGGCTTTGTCAACTTAGTCAATATGCACGATTTTAGCTCCAGTGACCGTACGATGTCCATCCAACGGCCGTAGTGCTTCTTCAACCTCTGGTCTTCTTGCTCCAGCCGCCCAAACCAGCGCCGGTCGTGCCTCGTGCTCCTGCCTCCCGTGGCCGGCTGCGATGCGGTGGAGGCCTCACCGCCCCTACTACTCCCACCGCTGGCCAGGCCATCCCTCTACTCACCCGCACCCCCTGTTATTCTGTGGCGACGGCAGCCTCACACCGCAGCGAACCAGTGAACCCTCGTACTCCTCTACGCGTGGGCATCCACTGCCGTGTCGTCCCCTTCCTAGGCCTCACCGTCGTCCATCGCCCTGGTGCTCTCGGCGCAGCGTGGTCAACGTGGTCAAGGAACGGCTTCCATTGGACATGGACTGTACGTGTAGAGGCTGACAGCTGGGTCCACGGCCGCAGCAAGGAAGTGCCTCCTTATTACGCGCAAAATAATTATTCCTCCACCTGACAGCAGGGACCCACCGGACGGACCACAGTATTTCGCGAAAAAAACATTTCCCCCTGACTGCTGGGACCCACCAGCTACATCTTCGCACGCAAGGAAGTGCGTCCGGGCAAAAAAAACAATTCGCCCCCTGACTGCCGGGACCCACCAGCTACATCTTCGCAGGCAAGGAAGTGCCTGACAGTCGGGACCCACCTGGTCGAAGCGTACATAGCGTTGTCATTCTGGTCGTGAACGTGTGTGTACATATATACTGGTCGATGTAGAGGCGCGCACGTGTCGTAGTAGAGGCGCGCACATAGCATGTACATGTACGTACAGCGGCCAGGGTGCAAGAAAGAAAATACGGCCACGTATGTGTACATATGGGTGGGGTCTCGAACGCCTACTCGCGCATACGTATGGCCAGGGCTCGTGTACATGACTGGGTCGGAACGGAGAAACAACGTCGTCGTCGTGTTCATGGGGAGGCAACGGAATGCGTCGTGTTCATGGGGAGGCAACGGAATGCTCGTGTTCATCGGGAGGCAACGGAACGCGTGGGAGCCAACAGGCTGGGTCGGAACGGAATGTGTGGTCGTATTCATCAGGAGGGCTTGGATGGAACAGGCGATGGAAACGAGGCCTGGCGTACCACACAATGGAGGAAACGGACCTCCTACGGTCGAAACGGGGGTCCTGTTGATCAGGAGGGGTGTGGAGTACCGCAAAACGGAGGAAACGAACCTCCTACGGTCGAAACGGGGGTCCTGTTGATCGGGAGGGGTGTGGCGTACCGCAAAACGGACGAAACGAACTTGTGTTGGAGCGCTACGGTCGAAATGGGGGTCCTGTTCATCGGGAGGGGTGTGGCGTACCGCAAAACGGGACTCCACGGAATATTGTTCATCTCCATCGTCGACCTCCTCCAGCCTCCACGGGCAACCGTCGACCTCCTCCAGCCACCACGGGCTCCTGTTCATCCAGCCTCCACCGTGCGCTACTCCACCGGCTACTGTTCAACCACCCCTCCACGGGCACCCCTCCACCGTCTACTGTTCATACAGCCCTCCACACCACAGGGTCCTGTTCAACCACCCCTCCACGGGCACCCCTCCACCATCTACTGTTCATCCAGCCCTCCACA
>NC_041383.1:448300492-448312346 GCF_002162155.2 Triticum dicoccoides | reverse complement strand
TCACTGTTCATCCAATCGATCGGCTTCAGTTAGTAGCAGTAGCGAAGGAATCGCTCGATCGGGTTCAATTAACAGCCATCGATCGATCGCTCAGGTTCAGTAACGCGTAGCCTGCAGTGCAATTGCTCGGGTTCAGTTAGAGCCCAACGTCTCGCTCAGGTTCAGTTAGAGCCAACGCCTCGCACACACGCGCGTACGTGTACGAGAGAAACGCGCATCTCGCTCGGCCCCCGACATCCCACCGTAACCGGGAACTCCCCGAAATTTTCCTCGCCCTCGCTTCTACCACGGTTTTTTCCGTCATGGACGGCCCAAAGAATGTCATGCAGCTGCATCTCCGGCTCGCCCAGGACGAAAAGCCCAGTTTCTATCATGATTTTTTGTCATATAAGTAGGAGCCCACCACATCTATGATGATACCAGGTTTTGTCACAATTATCATCATAGAAGTGTCATATGTATGACAGACAAAAATTTCGTTCGGCCCAAAATGTCACAGATGTGTCTTTTTTTGTAGTGTAACCATGTGAATGACCAATTCCTGTCATGTCTCTAAATTCATATAAGTGAAGCAAGAGAGTTTGATTCTTTCTACAAAATATATGCCCACGCTCTAACAAATATAAGTGAAGCAAAAGAGCATTCTACAAATGGTGGTTTTCTATGTGAAGAGAAACAGGCAATCCAAACTTCAAAAGATATAAGTGAAGCACATGAAGCATTCTATAAAGCCACACTCAAAAGATTTAAGTGAGGTGCAATGAGCATTCTATAAATCAACCAAGGACAATCTCATACCAGCATGGTGCATAAAAGAAAAAATGAAAACTAAATGCAAAAGACACTCCAAGACTTGCACATATCGCATGAAAGAAACGAATCCGAAAACATACCGATACTTGTTGAAGAAAGAGGGGATGCCTTCCGGGGCATCCCGAAGCTTAGACGCTTGAGTCTCCTTAAATATTTACTTGGGGTGCCTCGGGCATCCCCAAGCTTGAGCTCTTGCCTCTCTTCCTTTTCCTCATAACGAGACCTCCTCCATTAGACACTTCATCCACACAAAACTCCAACAGAAAAACTCGGTAAGATCCGTTAGTATAATAAAGCAAATCACTACTCTAAATATTGTAGCAAACCAATTCATATTTTGTTTTTGCATTGTTTCTACTGTATTATAGCTTTTCCATGGCTTAATCCACTGATATAAATTTATAGATTCATCAAAACAAGCAAACTATGCATCAAAAACAGAATCTGTCAAAAACAGAACAGTTTGTAGCAATCTGAACATCCACCATACTTCTGGTACCCCAAAAATTCTACCAAAATTAGAAAAATAAACAATTTGTACAGGAAGACAGTGCAAAAAGAATCAGAACTGTTTGGCGTTCCAGTTAAAAATGTAAAATCGCACACTACAACCAAAGTTTATGTCCTACACCGTACAAACCAATAAGCATTGTAAACATCCTAAAGGCAAACCTTTAATACAATGGAATTGTATAAGGGGATAATTATTTTTGATGAAAAGTTTCTGTAATCAAGATTCACAAAGTTTCCGTGAGCATGAACAAAGTTCAAGGAGCTCTCCCACTTCAACAATGTTTGTCTCTCTCACTTTCACTTTCCTTTTTGAAAAGTTTTGAGTTCCCCTCTTTATTTTTTTGTTTTTAAACTATATGAAAGCACTCAACAGAAATAAATGACTCTCTAAAACTTTCGGGTTGTCTCCTTGGCAGCGCTTTCTTTAAAGCCATTAAGCTAGGCATATAGTGCTCAAGTAATGAATCCACCTGGATCCCAAGGTATATCAAAGCCAAATTTAATTAACAATGATTTGTAGTTTAGTAGTGAGCACAAAGTAACATATATCATGCAACAACGAAGTCTAACTCTCTCCCTATGCATCGGCATGTCATAAAAGAACAAATCATGCACACATAGTAAAGGCCAATGCATAGTATAAGCAATTTCTTGCAATTTTATCATATTGGAAACATAGAGAGGTGGAGATATAGTTCCTCTCTCATAATAATTGCAAGTAGGAGCAGCAAGCACATGCATATCACATTCATCAAAATCATCATGTGTAATAGTAAAACGCAACCCATCAATATAATCCTTAATAAGGGCAAACTTCTCCGATATAGTGTAGTCGGGAGAATTCAAAAAGATAATAGGACTATCATGTGTGGGTGCAATAGCAACAATTTCATGTTTAACATAAGGAACTATAGCAAGTTCATCTCCATAAGCATCATTCATATTGGCATCTTGGCCACAAACATAGCAAGCATCATCAAAAAGGGATATTTCAAACGAATTAAAGGGATCATAGCAATCATCATAGCAATCATCCTTCTGTAAGCACGAAGGGGAATTAAACAATGTATGAGTTGAAGAGTTACTCTTATTAGAAGGTGGGCACGGGTGATCAATCCACTCTTCCTCCTTTTGTTCTTCGCTCTCCTCATCATCTTTTTTCTTCTTCCATAGCTTCCTGCAAAATATTAGTCTCTTCTTGGACAGCGGAGACTTTCTCAATAAATGCATTAATATTGTAATTGTATTAATAATTTTCATAGCAATATCTAAGTATAGCAAAAATTTCTGGTCTGTAAACTGAATCATCAAAATCGTCAAACGCTTTAAACATAGATTCAATCTCATAAGCACCCATGAAAGCAACATATTCTTCTATTTGTTCCACATCATAGTAATCATAGATACCATTAGCATAAGAAGCTAAGGTTTCATTATCATCAAATTTGCATGAAAAGGGAAGGTGTGGAGCCTTCATCCTAGAGCAGCAAGTATAATCATGCATCAAGCATAGTTGCCTAGCATACCACTTCAACATTTGAATTTGATCCCATAATAGTTTCCCTTTTTGTGTCAAGCGATAATCCCTAAAGTATTCACGTTGATCCAACGTTACTCCCATAACATAATTGAATGGGGTTTTCTTAGGATTATTAAAGTAGTACATAATTTCTTTCACATAACGAGCATCGAGGGTTTTAGGAGGTTCCCCATCTCCACGAGTAGCATCTACACCTAATTTTTTTGGTATTTCGTGTTCCTTATCCATAAATAAAGATAGAGAACAACTAAGAACAACAAATAAAAATTACTTAGTGATAAAGCACAAGCACACATGAGAATATTCACCCCACGCTATGACTCCCCGGCAACGGCGCCAGAAAAAAGTCTTGATGACCCGCAAGTATACGAGATAATTGTAGCCTCTTTCGATAAGTAAGAGTGTTGAACCCAACGAGGAGCTAAAGGTAGAACAAATATCCTCTCAAGTCCTATCTGCCACTGATACGACTCTACGCATGCTTAGTGTTCGCTTCACCTAGAACAAGTATGAAACTAGAAGTACTTTGTAGGTGTTGTTGAATAAGTTTGCAAGATAGTAAAGAGCACGTAAATAAAAAGTAGGGGCTGTTTAGATAAAGAAGCAATAAAGTAAATATAGCGAGTGTGGAAAAGTGGTGGTAGGAGTTGTGAAATTGTCCCTAATCAATTGACTACTTTACTAGACCGGTAATCACTATTGCGATTCTATTTGAGGGAGAGGCATAAGCTAACATACTTTCTCTTCTTGGATCATATGCACTTATGATTGGAACTCTAGCAAGCATCCGCAACTACTAAAGATCATTAAGGTAAAACCCAACCATAGCATTAAAGTATCAAGTCCCCTTTATCCCATACGCAAACAACCTACTTACTCGGGTCTGTGCTTCTGTCACTCACCAGTAGGATAACGAAAATCTACTCAAACATCATAGGATGGCAACACATCATTGGATAATAATATGAAGCATAAAGCACCATGTTCAAGTAGAGGGTATAGCGGGTTGCGGGAGAGTGGACCACTGAATATAGAAGGGGGAAGGTGATGGAGATGTTGGTGAAGATGACGGCGGTGTTGGTGAAGATCGCGGTGATGATGATGGCCCCCGGCGGCGTTCCGGCGCCACTGGAAGCAAGGGGGGGAGAGCCCCCCTTCTTCTTCTTCTTCCTTGACCTTCTCCCTAGATGGGAGAAGGGTTTCCCCTCTGGTCCTTGGCTCCCATGGCATGGGAGGGGCGAGAGCCCCTCCGAGATTGGATCTATCTCTCTGTTTCTGCGTTCTCGAATTCTGCCCCTTCACCATTTATTTTATATCCGGAGATCCGTAACTCTGATTGGGGTGAATCTTTCGCCCAGATTCTTCTCATAAAATTAGCTTTCTTGCAGCAAAAGAAGAGCGTCAACCGCCTTACGGGTGGCCCACGAGAGTGCCAGGCGCGCCTAGGGGGAGGGTGCGCCCCCCTGCCTCGTGGCCACCTCGGGCACTGTTTCGCGTTGATTCTTACTCCAGAAAATCCCAAATATTCCAAAATAATTCTCCGTCCGTTTTTATCCCGTTTGGATCCCGTTTGATATGGGTTTTCTGCGAAACATAAAACATGCAACAAACAGGAACTGGCACTGGGCACTGGATCAATATGTTAGTCCCAAAAATAGTATAAAAAGTTGCCAAAAGTATATGAAAGTTGTAGAATATTGGCATGGAACAATAAAAAATTATAGATACGACGGAGACGTATCAACCATCATTTTTAGCAAGCTCACGAAACATGTCTTTGTCTCTAGTCATGTGATCGGTGCATCCACTATCAAGAATCCACTCTTTTCCTCTAGACATGTAGTCTCTAAGGTTAGCCATGAGACTAAGATTCATCATAGTCTTCTCATATTCGATGGTGAAATCTTTATCTTCATCATGATAGCCATGTTCAACATCACCTATGGTGTGTTCATCATCATCACCTTGGGCATCTGATTCATCAGTTCCATGGTTATGACAATGATCAAGAGAATGAATTCGAATGGCTTCTTAGATGATATTGTTAATGGTTCTAACATCTCCTTTAGCAGGCATGGGGTCACGAAGCTCCAAAAGACACTTATCAAATTTAGGATCACTAGGTTTCATCTTATATAAAACAATAGTCTTGTGAAGAATCTCATTAAGATTCTTTAGGGAGTAATTTGGATATCGCTTTTCCAAATCTTTTTACAAGGTATAAGCAACCCAAAGTTTTGCATACAACCAAGCACAATTTTAGGTAATCCTCTGATGATAAGATTGACGGTTCTAAGATTAAGTGCAAGGGGTCAATGGGAGGCACATGGGGGCTCTCTAGTGAGAATAGGTACTCTACACCTAACACTCCCCAAAGTAGACACATCTATCTTCCTCCAATGGTGATTAAACCAAAACAATGGAGATCAAAGCTCTGATACCAATTGAAAGATCGAAAAGATAGGTCTAGAGGGGGGGGGGGTGAATAGACACTTAACAAGGCAAAGGTGTAGCTTTTATTTTTTATTGACAATTAGGCAGATTTTATCACAAGTTAAGTGGCGACCAATACATCCTACACATGCATATCTAGAGATTGAGCAGCGGAAAATGAACAACATGCAAGTGCAAGAAAGTAAAGTGAGGTAGAGATAGGAAGATAAAACGCAACAAAGACACGATATTTTTTGGCGTGGTTCCGATAGGTGGTGCTATCATACATCCACGTTGATGAAGACTTCAACCCATAGAGGGTAACGACTGCATGAGTCCATGGAGGGCTCCATCCATGAAGGGTCCACGAAGAAGCAACCTTGTCTATTCTATCATGGCTTACGCCCACGAAGGACTAGCCTCACTCGAGGTAGATCTTCACAAAGTATGCTATCTCCTTTCCCTTACAAACTCTTGGTTCAACTCCACATGATTTGGAGGCTCCCAAGTGACACCTAACCAATTTAGGAGACACCACTCTCCAAAAGGTAATAGATGTTGTTGTTGATGATGAACTCCTTGCTCTTGTGCTTTAAAAGATAATGTCCTAAACACTCAATCACTCTCTCACAGATTTGACATGGTCGTGGGAGAAGGATTGGAGTGGAGTGCCTTGATCTCAACACAAATGTAGGTGGTTCTCTCTCAGGAAATGGATATGGGAAATGTAGTTTCCTCCTGGTTGCTCTCTCTGGGGGTAGGTGGTGGGGGTGGGGTATATATAGCCATCACCAAAGATCTAGCCGTTACAAACTTTATGCACAACTCGGTGACACCGGATCAAAAACTCGTTGAGATCGACTAGTGTAAAAGATTCGAATGTAGGCATTTCGGTGAGATAGGATGAATCCACTCGGTGGCTCTGACATGTGATGAAGTAAGCACTTGCATCGTTTTGGTAATTCCGATCGGTTTCACTCAACAATTCCGAAATGAACACGATGGGGTACAGAAAGTTTGCCAGTGCACTTCGGTGGGACCGAATGCCATCTCGGTGGAACCGAGTTTCTAGGGTTTAGGTTGTGGCACTGTCTGGTGTATCTCGATGGGTTCGGGTGTATCTATTTCGGTGGGACCGAGAATGACTTTAGGGTTTTGGACAGATTGGATTGTGAGAATGTGGCCGAGAGTTTTGGAGCAATATTTTCAAGCACTTGAGCAAATGACTCATGATCAAAACCTCATTCACTTTTAATAGTATTGGTTTTCCTATGGACTCAATATGATATTTCATCACTCAACCAAAAGTGTAGAGTCATGAAGCTTTTGACAATGTTTGTCCTTTGTAGCTTGAGGGGTCCACATCTTCATCACCTACAAGCCTAGGTTGAACTATTCCTAAAATATACCTGATTGAAAATGTTAGTCCAACAACATGTATGTTGACATGAATTACCAAAACCACCAAGGGAGCAAATGTGCTTTCAGACATGATGGCATTAATATCTCCGATGGCAAGTTCTACCTCGGAGATGCTGGCTATGCATGTCAGCCTGGTGTTCTTCCACCCTTCAGGAAAACCGGACACCATCTAAATGAGTTCTCTGGTAGGAACTATACTAGGCCTGCACATGAATTGTTTAATTTCAGACACTTTAGTCTTAGAGTTGCGGTTGAGAGGGCATTTGGAGATCTGAAGAATAGATTTAAGATTCTGGATCAAAAGTCATTCCACACTCTCCAAACCCCAGGTTAAGCTTGTTCTTGCTTGTTGCATCATTCATAACTGGATCCTACAATGAGGTTGTGATGACCTTGTGGCGGAGGAGGAAGAGGTGATGCTTGATGATGTTGTTGGCTCCGACCATGTTGTGGAGGCATTTGAGAACAAAGCCTAGAAGAACAAAAGGATGGAGTATCCGGCAATGTGAGAAAATAAAGGTCATACAAGGATGTGAAGAAAAAGAAGCACCAGCAACAAAAGAGAAGAAGAAGAAGCAAACAGAAGAGAAGAAGAAGAAGAAGCAACAAAAGAGAAGCAACAACAGCAGAAGAAGAAACAACAACAGCAACAACTGACGAGGATGGACTTCCATCTAGTTCGACATCGATGAACTTTTCCCTATTATTGTTAAACTGCCATTTATGTTATAGTTAGGATTGAGACGATGTTGGAAAATCGTGTGTGGTAAGGTCATCACTAATGAGAAGTGGTGATCACACATTATGCCGTTCGCAACCAAACAACATGTAATTTGTCTATCGAGTGCAGCACAGGCAACCAAATGCTGGGTAAATATTGCTTCCCTGATGCAGCCACAGTAGATACAAATAATCAAACTATATGTAGATGATGGTTTTTGTTCTCAACCGGATTTAACTAAGACACACATGTAAAGAGGTAAAAAAAGTCATGCAGATAACCAAACACGCCCGTGAAAAAGGAGGAGAGACCGTGGAGTGGAGGGGTGTGTCTTGTGGGCCTCGCCGGGCCTTTTAAATCGACGCACATCCGATAAGCATGGGTGGTCGCTCCTTATCAATCGACACAGGTGCCGTGTAATTCGAGGCGACTAGCCCTAGCGAGAAGCGAGCGAGAGGGTGGGGCGGCGGCCAGCGGCTGGACCTGGGGCAAGGCAGCGAGCACGGCGCGTGCACGAGTTGAGGTAGTATTTCTTCGGTAGGTATTCCACTTTCATTGTAACATGGATCCTACGGAGCAGTAGTTATATTAATTTTAGCTAAGCCTGTGAATTGCTAGGATTTCGCATCTAGGTAGCTATCTTCCCCGTGTTATCGACTCCGCCCGTCCCAAGGTTCTCCCGAGGTCCTTCGCCGCTGGGCGGCCACGTCGTCGCCGAGGTGAGGCTTCCCCTGCCGTGCCCGCCGCTCGCTTCCGTCTCCGCGCCCTTCGCTCGTGGGGAGCGATGACTCCCTGCGGTTGTTTTCGCCGATTGTTTTCGGACTTCATGGGGAACCTTATCCTGTTCCGTTCCCTCGTGTGGGCGGATTTGTGGATTGGGTTTCGTGGTTCCGGGGATCGATTGGTTGGTTGGTTGGTTGGATAGTTCTAGGGGAAATTCTGCGAATCCTGTTTTTACCCCCCTCGTCGGTGGACGCAGTCGAGTGCGCTATTTTGGTAGCTGCCTGGATGTGGATATATGTTGGCTTTTGCTTGGCGCGTGTAGGCGCACGGTAGGGGCTTTCCGATTGGGGTGCTATTGTCGAGCGGATTTAGATGGTATCCTTCTCTTGGTTGGAGCAGTCACGTGTGGATAATCCTGTGTTGAGGTTGGTTGGATACATGAAACTTTTATCAAGCTTGGTAAAAACCATCGTGCCCGAATTTCTTGTAGTACTATACTGCTGTTTGATTTGGGGTCATTAGGTGTTGTTTCAATGATATGTGAATGGTTGGCGAATTCTTTTAACTTCGCTTTTGAGCTCAGATGTGGGATCTACCATCGGAAGTAGATGCCATAGTTGCTTTGCAATCATTCTATGATGTTTTTTGTTTGAGTAATGCTTTTTTCTTTGCAGGCACCGGTAAACCTGTGGTTCTTTGGTTAGTTCAATATGGAGGGGACTCTGGTTCAGTCTGCCATCGCTCCTACCGCCTACAGGACTAGCTCTACGCGGTCCCGTGTGCGCACAAGGGCCACAATGTTACGCAGTACACCAACGAGGACCCTTACTCTCGGGGGTTTTCAAGGACTGCGGCAAACAAATTTCCTGGATACAAGGTCCGTTATCAAACGTGACTTCGGCTCCATTGTAGCAAGCCAGATTTCACGACCACGTGGGTCAGGTTCAAGAATGGTCGTCCGGGCCATGTTCGAGCGCTTCACAGAGAAAGCAATCAAGGTGATTATGCTTGCACAGGAGGAAGCAAGACGCCTAGGCCACAACTTTGTTGGGACAGAACAGATTCTGCTTGGCCTTATTGGTGAGGGAACTGGAATTGCAGCAAAGGTTCTAAAGTCTATGGGGATCAGTCTTAAGGATGCCCGTGTGGAAGTTGAAAAGATTATTGGAAGAGGCAGTGGGTTCGTTGCCGTTGAAATTCCATTTACACCTCGTGCAAAGCGTGTACTCGAACTGTCACTTGAAGAAGCTCGCCAGCTAGGTATTAATTATTACTTTCATTTATCCATGAAAATCAGCTAGTTTCATGCTCTTGTTTCATCCATTTTGATCAGCTATTCTGTAATTATTACTGGATGCACATCATCAATTTTTTTTATTTACCGATCAGCTATTCTGTAATTTTGATCAGTTTGTAACCAAATCAGTCTGTTTTTATTCTATGTTCTTTTCTCAGTAACCCTGTTCTGTTTTCTTAGTCAACATAAGTTTGCTATATACTAGTGTAAATTGGTTCAGATAAGTGCACAAAACATCCGGATTTATGACTCCATTAGTGATAGAATGGTAGTCGAGGACAAGTTATCATCAGGTGTTTTGCTGGGTATGGGAATAGAGCTGCATTCCCATTCGGTGACGAGTGTGGGGAACTGGTGGTTAACTCATCTCACCTTCTGTTGAAGCAAGCACATGAATGTTCCGCCATTCCCATCCCCTGACCATCTGAGGCTAGGCCTCATTTTTTGTCATTCTATGTACTTGGCCGGACTGTGATTGACCATCTGAGGCTAGGCCTCATGAGTATTATTTTATGTGTTTCTTTATATACTCTAGTTTTATCTATTCAGTATACTGTTCTTACTTTCAGAGTCTACATTAAGTATGGATAGTGGTGTAAGATTTCATGTAGTGGTTTGATCACTAAACATGTACAATTCGTAGTAGGTGACTAATCTAGAATGATATTTAAGCAAAAGTGATCATCAGGTCCTGTGCAGAATGAGACTTTGTTCTTCTTTTACACTGGAAATTCTCCATTAGGTGATCGTGGCAGGAAATCCTGGGGAAAGCCAGTGTGCTAGCTTAAGTGATGTTTTACCATCCCTCATCCTCGACCTTCATTGCCCATCGAACGAGCAGTTACCTTTCCTCTTTTGCAAGCCAACCATGAATTCCTCACCATGCAGTGTCCTATCCAGGGTAGCTGCGGGTCCATAGGATTTGGCAGGGATAGGGACTTACTGCTATACTCCTGATACATTAAAAAAGTGAAACATTACTATGTTATCACTAAATCACTATTGTGTTGTTCATTTCTTCTTGAAGATGATGAAATTTTAGTATTTATTGAGCTCAGGTGATACATTACTATATCACATCACTATTGCGTCTTCCTTATTTTGCTGCTTCTTGAGACTATTGTTTGTTCAATAAGCATATATAAGATGTGTACTAATTTTCCTTTATGTTCATTGTTCAGGGCATAACTATATAGGATCTGAGCACTTACTCTTAGGGCTACTTCGTGAGGGTGAAGGTGTTGCAGCTCGAGTTCTCGAAAGCCTTGGTGCTGATCCAAACAACATTCGTACCCAGGCAATTTCTTCACTAATATCTTTCTTACATTATTACTTACTTTAGTCTAATTTGTCCAGACAATGAATATTTTACATGTTTTGCAGGTTATAAGAATGGTTGGTGAAAGCACAGAAGCTGTTGGTGCTGGGGTTGGTGGGGGAAGCAGTGGCCAGAAGATGCCTACACTTGAAGAATACGGTACTAATTTGACAAAGCTGGCTGAAGAGGTATTTCCTCCCTCCCATGTGTCCTTTTGCCTATTGGAGATATTTAGCAGCAAAGAGAAGAATCTAATTCTTTTTTCTTGCAGGGTAAACTAGACCCAGTTGTTGGCAGACAGGATCAAATTGAGCGTGTAACTCAAATTTTGGGCAGGCGGACAAAGAACAACCCGTGCTTAATTGGAGAGCCTGGTGTCGGCAAGACTGCTATTGCAGAGGGGCTTGCACAACGTATTTGTAATGGTGATGTTCCGGAAACAATTGAAGGAAAGAAGGTTAGCCTCGACTTTTATGTTGCCTGTGCATCACCACAGTTTATTTTGTGCTTGTAAATGAGTAGCATGAATTGCAATGTGGGTAATTTTGTTTTGCTATGTAGCACTGATACTGATGTGTATGAGAGTATCCATATCGGGGTGATGCGGGGCTTGTAAATGAGTGTATGGGATACCGATATGTGTATGAGTGTATCCACAGTTTATTTTGTGCTTGTAAATGAGTAGCATGAATAGCAATGCGGCTATTTTAATTTTGCTATGTAGCACTGATATGTGTACGAGTATCCATATCGGGTTGCTGCGGATACATGGGCATGCCATTTTTTTTTGAAGTTGCCAATACATCGATACATGAACTACTACACAAAAATGCCAATGCATATGTGCTGGGACAGAGTTGGGGCAGATAGAGCAAGAGCATTGGGACAGAGGAGGGGGAGGGTACGAGACATGGGAGAGTTCAGATAATGACGGATATGATAAAATATGCCATGTAGGTATTTGGTCTTCGATAAATGCCAGACCCCACTTATCGTCAGCAAACTACTAGTGGTATTGTACCAAATTTCTCTTAGATTCCCCTGATTGGGTTGGGTTGTATCCAGAATGTATCC
>NC_041383.1:448288893-448300317 GCF_002162155.2 Triticum dicoccoides | reverse complement strand
ACTATGTATCCAATCAATTATTTTTTGTTTTTGTTTTTAATGTTAATTCATTTGATACTTGTTGAACATATCCACCGTCTATCGGACCATATCAGATACTGATACACCAGTTTTTTTCATGTACTGGTGTTAAGAGTTTTCATAGTAACATGGCAGGCCTATTTTTTGTGATTTTACTTGTCATTCTGTACTGACACTATTACTGTTGTTATTGGGATCATTATTGAGCCTTCAGTAATTAAGTGTTGATGAAATGGTCAAAATAATAATAAATGATAAATGTGGCTTTTGTCAGTTGCAAAGGATCAAGCTTGTTTAAAAATAATTGAGTGGTATAAAGCTCCTTTTTGTATTTATGATCATGTTGTTCCAGAAAATTAATCATGATTGCTCTGTTTAGGTTATTACCCTTGACATGGGGCTCCTTGTTGCTGGTACCAAGTACCGTGGAGAGTTCGAAGAAAGGCTGAAGAAGCTTATGGAAGAAATTAAGCAAAATGATGATATTATACTGTTTATTGATGAAGTGCACACGTTGATCGGAGCAGGTGCAGCTGAAGGTGCAATTGATGCTGCTAACATCTTAAAACCAGCTCTTGCAAGAGGTGAACTGCAGGTAATGTGCCTGATTTCAAATTCCATTGTTGCCATTGTTCTGTGTTGCTCACATTTCTGGTTTAGTCTGATAAAGTCACAAAGACCTCACCTAGGCTGGATCCAGAAAGCAGTTCCTTCCAGTTGACAAGCCATGTCTACAACAAGAAAGATGAGCCGCCCCTAGTTTTAACATTTCTTATACTGTTCTATCTTTCAGTGCATTGGTGCCACAACACTGGATGAGTACAGGAAACATATCGAGAAAGATCCTGCTTTGGAGCGAAGGTTTCAACCAGTCAAGGTTCCAGAGCCCACTGTTGAAGAATCAATACAAATCTTAAGAGGACTTCGTGAGAGATATGAGCTTCATCATAAGCTGCGATACACAGATGATGCTTTAGTTGCTGCGGCGCAGTTATCATATCAGTATATCAGGTTTGCATTGCATCATACCTTAATTAATTTGATTGATGTTTTTTTTGGTATAGTATTGTGTTAATACCAATTCTGGTGCAGCAATTATTTCTTAGGTATTAGCTGTATATATGTACTCCCTCAGTCCTGAAATACTTGTCGGAGAAATAAATTAAATTGGATGTATCTATAACTAAAATACGTCTAGATTCATCCTTTCTCCGACAAGTATTTCCGGACGGAGGGAGTATAATATTGTGAATGTGTCTGATTTTGACATCTCTTGTGGTTTTGTTGTCTGAATTGTTCGCTGATGTGTAGCATCAGCTTTATTACCTTTTTATTGGATAAGTTGGGTAGACGAGGGGATTGCATTGGTGTATCTCATTATTTGGTTATCCATCATGAAAGGGTTAATTATACTGGCTTTTGCTTAGGTTCCCAATGTGCTTCACACTCCCATTCTTCTAGACTTTCGCTAAAAGTGTTATAGGAGGTAGTATAATACTGCCGTTTCACCCTTAATCTGCTAGGGTGTCATTGCCTGCACAACGATAATTAAATTGCAAGAAGTCTTGACTGTAATTTCTTGTTATCCTTGACATTGGTTGACTCTACACATGCATGGTGATTATTAGCCCTCCTATAATGAAAATCTTGGTTCTAGTTATATATTTAGATTATATAGACACTGTATATTTTCCACTTTATATTTTTGTAGTAGAGCCAATAATCTGATTTGTCACTGTAATGAACATGTGTTATTTTTGCTGTTTCTGTAGTGACCGCTTCCTGCCTGACAAGGCTATTGACTTGATTGATGAAGCGGGGTCCCGTGTTAGGCTCAGGCATGCACAGGTACTGACTATGAACAGTTGTGATCCCAGAGAGCCTGCTTCACTGCCTTGTTTTTGTTTAACCATTATCCCTTACATTACAGCTACCTGATGAGGCCAAGGAGCTGGACAAAAAACTTCGCCAAATAACAAAGGACAAGAATGAGGCTGTGCGCGGCCAAGATTTTGAGAAGGTATACATAGATTCTGGAGTTTTGTGTGAAGGTTCCTAAATGGTTTGCTTTAGTAGGATGCTAATGTTGTCTTGGTTGCAAGTTTATTGGTTCATTTGGCTATATTTACATTGTTGAATTACTTGTAAGGTGCCTCTAATCATAGCCTAGAAGCCAGCCTTTTCTTCCTTGTTATGTTTATGCAACTAAAATTAACCATTTTTGTTTCTTCCGTGTTATCTTACTGTTGTTGTTTATTGGCAGGCTGGGGAATTAAGAGACGAGGAAATGGAGTTGAAGGCCCAAATTACAGCCATTATTGACAAGAGCAAGGAAATGGTTAAAGCAGAGACTGAATCCGGCGAAGTTGGTCCTCTTGTCACAGAGGCAGATATTCAACACATCGTCTCATCATGGACTGGTATACCTGTGGAGAAAGTCTCATCTGATGAATCTGACCGCCTCCTTAAGATGGAAGAGACTCTCCATACTCGTATCATTGGTCAGGATGAAGCTGTCAAAGCTATTAGCCGTGCTATCCGCCGTGCTCGTGTTGGCCTCAAGAATCCAAATCGGCCCATTGCTAGCTTCATATTCTCTGGACCAACTGGTGTTGGTAAATCAGAATTAGCAAAGGCTCTGGCATCCTACTACTTTGGCTCAGAGGAAGCCATGATCAGATTAGATATGAGTGAGTTTATGGAGAGACATACGGTGTCCAAACTCATCGGATCACCTCCAGGTTATGTTGGCTACACCGAGGGAGGTCAACTAACAGAAGCAGTCCGCCGCCGTCCATACACAGTTGTTCTCTTTGATGAGATTGAAAAGGCACATCCAGATGTCTTCAACATGATGCTTCAGATCTTAGAAGATGGGAGGCTGACAGATAGCAAGGGACGGACAGTTGACTTCAAGAACACTCTGCTGATCATGACATCGAATGTCGGAAGCAGTGTCATCGAGAAGGGAGGCCGGAAGATTGGGTTTGACCTTGACTCTGACGAGAAAGATACCAGCTATAACAGGATCAAGAGCTTGGTGACCGAGGAGTTGAAGCAGTATTTCCGGCCAGAGTTCTTGAACAGATTGGATGAGATGATTGTGTTCCGGCAGCTGACAAAGCTGGAGGTGAAAGAGATCGCTGATATTATGCTCAAGGAGGTGTTTGACAGGCTCAAGGCAAAGGAAATCGACCTCCAGGTAACAGAGAAGTTCCGGGATAGGGTTGTCGATGAAGGTTACAACCCGAGCTACGGTGCCAGGCCTCTGCGACGTGCCATTATGAGGCTTTTGGAAGACAGTCTGGCGGAAAAGATGCTGGCTGGCGAGGTCAAGGAAGGTGATTCTGCTATTGTTGATGTGGATTCGGATGGTAAGGTGGTAGTTCTCAACAGCGGGGGTGGTATTGCAGAGCCGCTGGAGCCTGCTCTGAGTGCCTAGTTGGGTACACCATCTTCTTATTTCGTTATCTCAGCTTGGTGTCCTGGTGATGGTACCTAGATTAATATCACTGCCCTTTCAGTTATGTGTTCTCCTCTTCTTTTTTTGTCTCTCTCTTCTTTCACTCTCTTGAAGTTCGAAGTTTGAAGCGAGGCACTAGAAATTGTTATGTAAGCGAAACAAACATAGATGCATGTACGAGCAAGCTGTATGCCAGTATATCTTTTGAGTTTTTTCTTTTCTTTTTGAGAGAGTAGTTGCTCTGTTTCTGAAGAACAGTCGAAGGCTTCATCTACCTGCAGTTACTTGCTTTGTACTATCTCCGTCTCGGTGAATAAGTCTAGGTCGGCGATTTAATTATTTAATTATGTATTATATGTGATAAAAATATATATATTTTAGAAACTACATCCGTGTAGAAATCTAGTGATATAATTTTCATGACATATAACACATATTTAATTCTCCTAGATAGAGGTAGTACTGTTTTGTTTAGGTAGCGAGTAGAGAGCTAATTGACGCCGTGCATTTCCCAGTCTACCAAAACAAATCATCTCCGTGAAACGACAAACAAGAAATAATAATGAAGCAGCTTCCTGTCAAAACAGCTGGCCTGTGAAGCAGGGAATGGTCATCCTGGAAGCAGGGGTGTTTGCTCATTTAATCCGAAAGCGCCGTGGTTTAATCGCTCGCTCTCTGCAGCCTAGAAGCATCAATATGGACTTGCACGTCCACCCTAACCATACAAATTTAAATTTATCCTCTGATATTTTCTTGTTCCTTCCTCTTTCGTCTCTACATATACGACCCTTCACGGTTCTGTACCCGAGAACACTACTGCTTCAGTCGTGTCAGATCAATAAGATCATGGGCGTCTTGGATCACCTCTCCGATTTGTGCAGCATGACAGACACAAAGGCAGCCCTCAAGCTCAGGAAGAGGCGGCCGATGCAGGTGAGGCTTGTGGAATTCATTTTTTTTAGTACGCGTGTGCTCTCTTGTTTTGCTTGGAAACAGTTTCAACTTCTCATCTCATGAGATGACCTGTTTTTTTTTTTTTTTGCCATTTCGTTGTTTTATATATACACGTGATTAACTCGAGTAGTTTGTGATCCGCAGACGGTAAACATCAAGGTGAAGATGGACTGCGAGGGCTGCGAGAGGAGGGTCAAGAACGCCGTCAAGTCGATTCGGGGTACACACATACATACTCCTACATACGTAGCGATATCCAGAAATGAAACAACATCAAGCAATCTAAAGTTTTCGTTGCGAATAGTTTTGTGAAGTTAAATTCTGCTGATGAACGTTTCATATTCTGTACATGTTGATGCCAAAGGTGTGACGGCCGTGTCAGTGAACCCCAAGATGAGCAAGGTGACGGTGACGGGGTTCGTGGAGCCGAGCAAGGTGCTGGCGCGGGTGAAGAGCACCGGGAAGGTGGCCGAGATGTGGCCCTACGTGCCGTACTCGCTCACCACCTATCCCTACGTCGGCGGCGCCTACGACAAGAAGGCGCCGGCGGGCTTCGTCCGCGGCGCGCCGCAGGCCATGGCCGACCCCGGGGCGCCGGAGGTCCGGTACATGAACATGTTCAACGACGAGGACGTCAACTCCTGCGCCATCATGTGATGATACCGACCCATCTTGACGATCTCCACCCTAGCCAGCCGGCCAGTCACCTAGAGACCACACGGCCTAAGATACCATCGCAGTCATAGTAATAGTAAATCTACGCGTGTACGATTTTGTGTGGCTTGTTTTTCTTTTGGTAATGGGTAAAGTAATATTATGATTTTTTTCTTATGAAGTACTTCCTTTGTTCCTAAATATAAGTCTGTGGAGAGATTCCACTATGAACCACATATGGATGTATGTAGATGCATTTTAAAGTGTAGATTCACTCATTTTGCTCCGTATGTAGTCCATAGTGAAATCTCTACAAAGGCTTATATTTAGGAACGGAGGGAGTAATATAAACTTGTTGCCAATTTCATGGTGAAAGGTAAACTATTACTATGAGAGGTTTTCCGGATGAAGTAATATGAGCTCGTTGCTAATACTGTAGAGCATCTCTTAGCATGTCGATATTTTAGGGCATCTCAAAAGCTAATCACCAAATGAACATCATCAAATGTCCACAGACATGTCCTGGCATGTCTACGAACTGGAAACTTGAAATTAGGTGCCAACGCACCAGACGCGACAATCTCATCACTCACATGCACCACTAGCCTGATGTTCACGGGAGAGTGAAAGGCAGTAGTAGCCAAACCTCAATGATTCATCGAAGCATCTCTAGCAGACCACTTATATCGCCCCGACACATAAAATAATCGTCAGTTACAGTTTGGCATGAAAAAATGACCCGAACAGACACCATAAACGCGCACGACCCTTAAATTTTTTTGAGGGGCACGGTAAATTGCCCTCTCCGACCCGCGAAAACCCAGCCCCTCCTGCCCCGTCGGTGCCTTGTATCCTGCGAAAGCGGTTGGCGGGAGGGACATTTCAGCATGTGCGTTCCCCACATCCTCTCCCGCAGCCGCCCGCCACCGTCGCCGCCCGCCCGCCGCTTGCGATTCTGGCCATTTCCACCGACGGAATCACGCCGCCGGGCCGCACTACACCCTGGTCCACTCGCCGGCGCCCCGGATCCGCCGATCCAAGCCGCCCCCGGGTCGCCACCACCCCGGATCGACCGCCATCGAGTCGTTGCCCGCCCCGGATTCGCCGAGCCGCCCCCGGGTTGCCGCCGCCCCGGACCGACCGAAGCCGGTGAGCCCCTTTTTTGTCCCTTGTAGATCGGCCACCGGTGATGAAATTTCGTTGACGCAAACTCGGTCGCGGTTTTGTAGATGGATTTGAGCCCTTGCGAGCAATTTTTGCTCGAGGATTCGTCCTCGTCCGATGACTCGGGCATAGAGTCGATGCTCGAGCGCCATCGGCAACAGATGGTGGGGCCGGTCCTAGCCATGAAGGAGGCCGAGGATCGGAACCGCAAGAGACGGCGAGGATCGACCGTCGGTCGTCTTTGCATCCCTCGTGACCACCACCTCGGAAACACGATGTTGATGCAAGACTACTTCGCGTACAATCCTACCTATCCGCCGCACCTCTTCCGGAGAAGGTATCTAATGCGCCGATCCCTCTTCGTAAAAATAGTGCAAGCTTGCGAGGCCAATTCTCGGTCTTTTACTCAAAGGAGAAACGCCGCGGGCTTGTTGGGTTTTAGCGCATATCAAAAAATCTCGGTAGCTATGCGAGTGATTGCATATGGCATTCCGGCTGATTATGCTGACGAGTATCTTCGCATTGGCAAAGATACTACAATTGAGTCAGTGCGTAGGTTCGCCAAAATGATCACCCGCGTCTCTGGTCCTGTCTATCTTCGTGCACTCAACGAGGAAGACACCAAAAGTTGATGGCAGCAAATGAGAAGCGAGGTTGGCCCAATATGCTTGGAAGCGTTGATTGCATGCATTTGACTTGGAAAAACTGCTCGAAGGCATGGCACGGGCAATATTGTGGCAAGTCTCGTGATGCAACAATTGTGCTAGAGGCCGTAGCATCCGAGGATTTATGGATTTAACATTTTTTTTGGTATATGCCGGGTACTCTCAATTATATCAATGTGTTGCAACGGTCTCATTTGTTTGCTAGACTTGCCAGTGGTGATGCTCCTGCTTGCAACTTCATGGTGAATGGACATGAACACACAAAGAGGTACTATCTTGTAGATGGTATCTATCCTTCTTGGTGTACATTTATCAAGAGCATAAAAATTCCAAAACTAGGAAGCATATTGAATTTGCAAAGGTACAAGAGGCTGCCCGAAAAGAGATTGAAAGAGCCTTTGGGGTTTTGCAATCTAGATTTGCCATTGTTCGTGGTCCTGCTCGTTTTTGGGACAAGCAAACCCCTAACAACATCATGACATGTTGTGTGATTCTTCACAACATGATCATCGAAGATGAGAGGGACATGAACTTGGAGTTCTTCTATGACAATGTTGGTAGCCGCGTGAAGCTAGCTAGAGACCCTGACCGCATACAAGCATTCCTTTAGACATACCGGCAGATTGAAGACGCAAACACCCACCATCAGCTTCAGGAGGATCTCATTGAGCACCATTGGCAAAGGCATTGAGCACCATTGGCAAAAGCACCGGCCAATTTTACATTCATTTCATTTGATTAATGTGTGATCGTTATCATTGTTGTATTCAGGATAACTGTTGTATTGAATTATTAGTTTAATTCGGTGATTTGAATAATTATTGTAATTTGGATGCATAATATTCACATTTTATGTTATACTGAATTCATAATTCTTTGTAATATATGAGATATGTGTCAAATTCAGAAAAAAAACGTGTTTTGGGACTGGCGCGGGCAGCGGCCGAACAGCCCCGCATAGCGGAACTGTAAAAGAGAATAATCGGAACTGTAAAAGAGAATATTATTCTCTTTTACAGTTCCGCTATGCAGGGCCTATTCAGCCGCAGCCTGCGCCAGCATGCAAAACACGTTTTCCGTGAACTGTAAAGGGTCCGCGATATAAGGGGTCCGCTAGAGATGCTCTAGTGGTGGTCGAGAGGGCGTCGTGGCCACCGCTAAGGCCACAAGTGAGCCCACCTCCGGAAGCACCAGATACAAAGTGGGCTCCCCACATAGCCCATGCAACTTGGACATGATCTGCAACACACAAGCCATGATTTACAATGATGGCATAGTGGATACATATGCCTCATGACAAAAAAGTAGCTTCAGGCATCTATATTGATTTTTTCTCTCCAACTCAAGGTACTACTAGTGGACCTCATTATATAATAAGAAGTAGACCCTTACTACATATGCATCCCTACTCTTCACTTCAACATTTTCAGCTTTTTACACCGGACCACACATTTTCTTTCCAAGCAACCACTTCTTGCAGAGGATCCTGCTTCCTATCCGAACCTACTTTTTCTGACATCCGATACTACATGGCACACAGGGCATCACCATGAGGCTATGCATTGTACATGCCCTAAGAGCAGAGTAGCTCGACCTGCTCCATGTGGACGGGCTGCAAAGACATGTCAAACGGGGTTGTATCGTCAGCGGGTGCAGGCGGTGGGGGAGACGGTGGAGCAGAGCAGGCGTCGTAGTCCGTATATGTCATCTGATCTAGAGGAGGTTTCAGAATTCGGCAAGAACGACTATAAATTTTCTAGTCCAAACACGAATGACATAACATGTTTTGGGTAAAAGAGTGCCTTGTAGATAATCTTAGTCAGAGTCATGCCTTGCATATGTTTTTTTTGGCAACATGAATCTACACGTACGTATTTGATTGTACACAGCAAAACATGCTCCTAGTAAATTTTAGTTGCGCGTTACAATTTCATTTTCATATGTTACTTCCGTCCCGAATTACTTAGCTTACATCTGTCTAGATATGATTAATTTTGGACAGCGGGGGTACTTTTTTCCCGGTACGACAAACCAAAGGTAACAACTTAGTTCGAAATTCCCATACATTTCCAGTGCACCTCCACGCCTTGCGATATATTCTCTCCGTTCACTGTTATAAGATGTATGATTAATTATTATTATTTGAATTGAATGTAGGTAGACGTGTTTTAGAGTGTTTGTTCACTTATTTCAGTCTATATTTAATGTATATCGAAATATTCAAAACTTCTTATAATAGTGAAATGGGGGAGTAACTGATTACACTTGCGAAGACCTTTTTGATTAGATTTCCAACCTTGAAAGGTGATTGACGCATGCACTCTTAGCTACTACTCCTAGATAGTAGTACAAGAACACGAACTGTCTCTTGAGTTGAGGTCAGGTCACTCGAACGATTCCGGCAGCGGCCGGCTGGCGAGGAACGCCCTGAAGAGCACGAGGGACCTCTCCGGCTGCGAGAAGGGCGCCTCGTGCGACGCGCCCCGGATGGTCGCGAAGGACAGCGCGTCGCCGAACACCTGCGTCCATCCACCAACCTGCACGTCCGGGAGAAGATGAGACGAGAAGAACGCTTCAGTTTCAGTTTCACCACCCACCATGGCTTGAGCTTGACAGGAGTGGAGCTGAGCTGACGATAACGACGGCCAGTATTGTACTGTAGGATGGAGATGGACCGGAGCTCACCTGCTTCCCTTGGAACCAGACCCGGTACGGCACCGTTGCGTTCAGCCGGAGCCTCTTGGCCAGGCGGTGCACCAGCGTCCTGCTGCCCGTCAGGGGGATCACCGAGTCCTGATCACCGCTGCGGAGAAACACCCACGAGCACAGCCATCAGGCCACGTTCTAAACTGACATGCTTGCTGTGGCGAGTTCTTTACCTGTAAACTAGCACTGGGATGCCAGACTTGACGAGCGCGCCGACGATGTTAATGGTCGGGATCTGTAGGTCCAGCTGTTTGTACTCAAGAACACTGGATTGGGCAAAACACTCGGTGAAATCGCAACCTTGCTGAAGGAAATGCAACTATAATACTCCTAGTAGATACAGATAGATGCTCTAACAGATGGGCAAATCCACACCTGCTGCAGACCGTCCACTTGGGTACGCCGTTGAGCTGAGCGTGCATTGCCTTTTGCACATCTTTTCGGTTGAGGTAGTTCATCGTCTCGTCCTCGACGCACACGTCGAGCGCCCTGTTCAATTGCTCGGTAGACTGCAAAAAATTGTCCGTCAGTGACAGGGTTACATACATCTCCTTAGCAGAGATAATGCTGAAGAACGATACATTTGGGCTTGGGGTGAGCACTTGGGACTGCATCAACACCGAAGAAATGCAGACGTCCAGGGTGACATCGTACTTGTCCACGAATCTGCTCGTCTCTCTCGTCACTTGGCTCATCACCCTGTCGCACACCGTGCTGATGGAGCCTTGGTAATACTCGCTCACATACCGCGAATAGTTGCAAACCGTCGTGAAGATGTTGTAAGTTGAGTCCGATATCAGCCCGTGTGACCAGAAGAACTCGGCTCTTGAGTTGAAGTCAGTTGAGAATTCGAGGACAGGATTGCCCAACTGTTGGATCAATGAGGGAAAGAGAGAGCAATGTACACTATAAATTCACCAAGTTTTTGTAAACATATTTTTGGTAAGCTTTGTAAATGGGATACTTACAGCAATGCCTTTCAGATTGAACAGCTTCTCCTTGTCGTCGAATTCAACCATGCGCTGCGCTAGTTGCGGAACATAGTGGCCTTAAAAATGATCATCATTGTAGTTAGAACACCAAGGGATGAATTCAGAATTGAACAACGAGGTGAAGAAGCAGAATGGCTTTACCAGCATAGCTCTCTCCTGCGATGTACAAGTCCCTGCCCTTGTACTGTGGGAACTTGGCAAACCAGCCTTCCAAGAACCTTAAATTGTCCCTGGCTTCAAAATTTTATGGAAAAATAAAATTAAACCACTCAAAAAGGAATAATCGTGCAGGTTAATCCTACACAGAAAATAATACTGATACAAAACTTTTCAAGCATGGAGATCACACCTGTCATGCTGTCACCAACACCCCCATAGAATGAAGGATCAGTGGAGTAGGAGAAGCCCACCCCTGCAGGGCTCTCCAGATAGAGCATGTTGGCCTCTGAAACAAGCCAACAGACCAAGAAGAGAAATTCAGTTGTGGTAAAAATTCCTGTGAGCTTTCTATTTTCTTGCACCAAGGAAAAGAGGACCAACAAAAAGAGGACCAATCAAAGGCACCTAGAGGTTGCTTTTGTGGATGCAACTTTTACAAGAGACAAAATGCCCACCTTTGTTCCAGCTATACTCATTGCTCACAAGGGCATTGTCACTGGGCCTGAATGGCCCATTCTCTGAGAATGCTCCCACCCCCACAGATGAACATCCGGGTCCTACACAAAACACACATGCATAGACATCATCAGAACTCCTATCCTATCATAGAGAGACAAAGGAATCTTGGTAGTAATAAATCAGGTGA
>NC_041383.1:448281845-448288469 GCF_002162155.2 Triticum dicoccoides | reverse complement strand
TCAGTCCTACTCCTAAAAAAACACATTTTACTGCAAGGACATCAAAATTTAAAGGTAAAAAGTCCCCTTCCATCAACAGTTGGGACACTTCGTATATCTTCTTTCAAGAATCCAATTAGGAAAAGTATCTTTTTAATGTATGATCCAAGTAAAAGTCTGCTGTAGGCGCATTTGCACAGAAAATCTACTCTCTCTCTCTCTCTCTCAACATTTGTTAATTTCCTTTCCCCTCTGGCTCTGGCCTTTTCACACTGTTCCTTCTCCTGTGATCTCCCCAATACCAATAATGCAATAAGACGAAACAGTGGGAAGCTTGTGGCAGCCACTAAATTTACCTCCATTTAGCCAGAGGACGAGGGGCTTGGTGGCCGGATCTAGCTCTGCCTCAGCGAAGTAGTAGAAGAGCGACCTCTTCCTCGCGGCGTCCACCTCCACGTATCCGGAGTATTGCGCGAAGCTCACCGGTGGCTGCCCCGGCAGTGCTGTGATCTTGTCCTCCACCATGGCCATGGAGAGGTAGCCATTGCTGATGAGCAGCACAGCAGCCGCACAGACCACCGCAGCTACGGAGGTGTCCGGGTGCATGCTGTTGCCTGAGAGAGAGAGAGAGAGAGAGAGAGAGAGAGAGAGAGAGAGAGAGAGTTGAGTGAGTGAGTGAATGCTGCAAGGTGTGGGAGGTGAGAAATGGATATGGGTGGCAATAAATAGGTTTGACAGTACTACATGTGACGAGGTGTGGAAATTGCTTAGTTAGGCAAAAGCATGAACAGGTTCAGTGCTCTTTAGTTATGGGTATTGCTTAGGCAAAAACATGAATACGTTTATTCATTTAGTTTTGGGTACACTTGTATATTTTGACTTGACTCTCTTCAAATGGGCAGGTTTGCGTGCGTCAAGCTGATATCAGTGTGGATGTTTGGTCTTTTTCAAGGGACTTTGGGTTTGTGTCCGGAAAGTTACCTTTCGACAAGCACGCAGTGATCTTGAGAATGTACGTGCCAGAGCATTTTCCGGAGTTGGATCTCTCTAGGTGAGTGATAGGCGTCGGTCGACCGGCTGAAATTTTAGCCGGTCGGACCACGCATTGTTCGATTCGTGAAATACTAGCCGCTTCTTGTTGTTGTTAGAGAGAGAGAGTGTTCGAAAGAGAGAGAGAGAGAGTTTTCGCTGCCAACCGTCGCAACCTTCTGTTTTATGTTATTCCTTAGCTTAATAGGATTACATCCGAGTGCGAACTACCTCCCGGCGGGCTGCCTTGATTCGTATCTGTCGCCTCATCCAGCGACTGGATCACAAGCGAACGGCAACGACCGGGAGAGGAAAACGGAAAGAGTTAGGGGCAGCCTCCAACTACGTGCATGCGCAGGTCACATCCCGACCATGCACAACATTATTGTTTAAACAGAAAACTATGCTCATACGCTTGCATCCATGAGATTGAACTAGGCCTAACACTTCTCCCCACTTATCCTTTCCCACCTTCACACCACTTTCACTCCGTTCTCTGAAAAAATCCATGGCGAATGCCCTCCCGCATGCAGACGCCAGCCAACAGCTTGTCTAATCGCCCTACCCTGGCTTGCCTTGTCACAGACGGTCAATGCCTTGTTGTCGATGCTCGCCGACGCCGCGGGTAACAAATTCCGCGTCAATTACAACAAAAACAGGCCACTGTAGAAAGTTTTTCAGCAACGTCGTTCAGCCGTGGTAGCGTCGTCGTCACCGGCCATTGCTCTACCCCACGTAGCAAATTGTGATGCCGGTCCCAGCAAAACGGGCCACCGATTTAAGCTTTCACAGTAAGTCGCCGATATAGCATGTCGACGTGGTAGCACCATCCGGTCGTCGACTGGTTCCAGCACCGGTGATGGTTGGTTCATCAACGGAGATGGTTGGACTCAGCATTCCGATAGCATGGTTCCAGAACGGTGTCGCACACTGATTCCAGCACAGGGCGCGCTGGTTCCAGTAGCGGGATGGTTTGTTCCAGCATCGGAGATGGCTGGATCCAGCATTCCCATGTCCTGGTTCCAGCATGGGGCCGCGCACCGATTCCAGCAGGGGCCTGCTGGTTCCAGCACTGGAGATGCCTGGCTACAACACGGTCGCGCATCGGTGGCAGCACCCATGTGTGCTGGTTCTAGCACGTGTGTACGTCAGTCGTAGTTCCCAGCTTGTAGCTCCTCTGTCCGCCGGTTGCAGCTCCCAACGTGTCCGGTGATAGCTCCTCCATCCTCTGGGTGTACCTCCTGGCTGGCAAGTTGTAGCTCCTCTGTCCGCCGTTTGCAGCTCCTGGTGTGGCTGGTAGTAGCTCCACCATCCGCCGTCCGTGGTTCATCACTAGGCGAGAGGGGGCGTCGGGGAGCTAGCGGAGGCCGGCACATGGAGCTATGAGGGCAAAACAGGGGGGTGGGGATTCGTTGGAGAGGAAGAAATAGGAGGAGAGGGAAGTTCGATGGTGGTGGGGCTTGCAAGAGCTAGGATCCGACGACGTGAGCAAGAGACGTGGCAGGCGATGCGCGAGCGAGAGGACGGGCGCTGGATGAGATAAAAGCGGTGCTAGAGATAAGGATGTGTGTGGTGTGCGTGGTGGGCTGATACGTCCCAACGTGTCTATAATTTTTGATTGTTTCATGCTATTATATTATCAACCTTGTAGGCGCTATATGCAATTTTATATCATTTTTGGGAACTAATCTATTAACTCAGTGCCCAGTGCCAGTTCCTGTTTTCTACATGTTTTTTCTAGAAAATTAACACCAAACGGGGTTCAAACACGATAAACTTTAGCGTGATTTTTTATGGACCAGAAGGGACCCTAGAAGCTTCGGGAGGAGGCAGAAGATCTATGAGAGGGCCACAAACTCAAACGGCGCACCCCCAAGGGGGCGCGGATGATGACATAGACCTAGGGTAGGGTCATAGGCCTGACCTATACGCCCTACCCAAGGTCACTACCCTAGAAGTAAAGACATTCAAGGGACAACAGAGAGTACCAATTGAAGTCGTCGAGTGCAATCCACTCGACCAGTCATATCACTCGGGTACCCCTCCCTCCTGATATCACTCGACCAAGACGAAGCCATTCGACTATACGAGAAACCACTCGACCTACAGAAGACCAGGAGTCACTTAGGACGGCAACGGTCAGACGTTCACTCCGTAGTCTTAAAGGTCATTAAATACACTTTATAGCTGGCGTTATCAGTAACGCCCTATCTTTATGTACATTGAACCCCTGTAATGGAGGGGAGCTGGGTCCTGGCGCACTCTATATAAGCCACCCCCTCCTCTGGGACAAGGGTTTGCACCCCCTGTAACACACACTCCCATATTCCAGTCGACCGCCTCAGGGCACCGAGATGTAGGGCTTTTACCCTCCTTCGAGAGGGCCCCCAACTCTTAAACTCTTGCGTACAATCTCGCCGTAGCTAGGACCTTGCCTCCTCATACGTACCCCCTATTCTTACTGTCAGACTTAGTACCACGACAGTTGGCGCCTACCTTGGGGCAAAGCGTCTTAGCGACTTCCGGCGAAGTTGCATTTTCTTCGATCTTCATCAACATGGTTTTCGGCGGCGGTTTGGTCATGGGCCACGAGTTCCGACTCAGCGCGCTCACTTTCGTCGCCGACGACTCCGCCTGGCTCCAGGAGGCCCCCTCGACGTCGAGGCTCTCCTGATCCGTGGTTCGCCGCACTTCCGCGCGAGTGCCTACAGTGTCCTCCTTCAGCAGCCGTCGACCCCGTATCAGTCGGTCCTCGTGCTATCGTCTCACTCGGCTGGACGCCGCCGCAAGCGGTCTGGTCGATCGCGGCTCCAGCGGTGGGTGAAGCATGCGGTGGCTCATCAGGCATTCACCCCCAAGTCATGGCGATCGAGCCCGAGGCATTTCTCTGCGGTTTAGTCGACCTGTCGACTGATTTCGCAGACACCTTTTTTGAGAGCGGGAGTTGTGACCCCGCGGTGGAAGTCCTCATGGTCGACTCCCATCGCAGCCCACCTGGTTTTTGTCGCAGTGGTGGCAATGGTGGCGGCGACGGCCCGTCATTCGGCCATGAGGAGTATCAGCCCCAACCCCTCAGCTCGCAGCAGAGGGAGGAGATGCACCGCCACAACGTGGAGGCTCTCTAGACCCCCATCATAGGGGAAACCGTCGAGGCTCGTGCCTTGGAAGCAGTGCACCTGGCCACGCTGGCTGAGCGCACTCGTTTGGAGAATCACCAACATTCTCTCGATGAGCGTGCCCATCGACTGATCCCCGAGTCTAGTGGACGTCCATGATAGTTGTTTCCACCAGAAACTCAGGTATTCTGCACACCAATTCAGAATCTTGCAGCTGCTGCGCGTATCGTAGAGTCCATTCAGTCGTCCCATTCAGAGGCTGGAAGAGGCTTAACAGATCAGGGCGCTACTCCGAGCAGCGGGAGACCAGAACTCCGCCGTGTCCCAGTCGCAGAACAGAATCCACAGCAGATCGGTAAGGACAGGCACCGTTCAATCGGCACACAATCCTAGGTCGCCTTTGCGGCATGGAGATCGTGATCACCACCAAGATCGGCACCTGGGAAGAGCTCATGGAGAGTATGATCGTGAGTACGCCCGCGACAACCACCGCCGAGCGCCTTCGCCCCTTCCGAGGGACGGGTCATATGCGCCCCGATGGTATGATGATAGGCGTCCATATGGAAATGACCGCAGAGTTCTAGTCGACTCCAGAGAGCCTGGCTTCGACGCAAGGTCAGTCCTTGTGCAGGGTTTGGTCGACCGAAACAGAGCATACATAGAAGGGCTGGATAGAGACAGGCCCAGTGGAAGTAGGGTCCACATTTCCGGCCCAGAGTGTTTTGGAAGAGCCATTAGAGCCGCTGAAATCCCTCATAACTTCAGATTGGCGAATGGCATCAGTAAGTTCACAGGAGAATCAAAGCCCGACACTTGGCTTGAAAACTACCAAGTGGCTGTGCACATTGGTGGTGGCAGCGATGAGGTGGCCATGAAGCACCTCCCTCTGATGCTTGAAGGTTCTGCCAGGGCCTGGCTGAATCAGTTGGCCCCTCGGAGCATTTCGAGTTGGGGATGAGTTGGCCCGAGTGTTTACCAGAACATTTGAGGGCACCTGCAAAAGACCTGCTAGTCTACTAGAGTTGCAGCATTGCGTGCAAAAACCGAATGAAACCTTGAGAGATTATATCCAGAGATGGATCACTCTGTACCATACAGTGGAGAATGTGTCAGATCATCAAGCAGTCTGTGCCTTTAAGGAGGGCGTTCGCTATAGAGAGCTCAATCTGAAGTTCGGTCGGACCGGAGATATGTCCCTGACTCGAATGATGGAGATTGCCACCAAGTATGCTAATGGCTAAGAAGAAGACCGACTCCGGAGTGGTAAGAATAGACCAGTTGCCCAGGACACCGGAGGAGGAAATTCCAGTCGGAAGCAGAAGCGAAAGGCTAAGGCAGCAGGTCTTCCCGAGGCAGCAGTGTTGAATCAAGGAAAGTTCAAGGGGAAGCCCAAAGGGCCTTGGATCCCTAAGAAAGTGAAGGACCAAGCAGGAAATGATGAGATGGATTTGCTGTGTCATATTCACACCAAGAAGGATGAGGAGGGGAACCTGATTCTCCCCAAGCATACGACTCAACAATATAGACTCCTAATCCAGAGCTTTCGAGAAAGCCAACCCAGTGAAAAGGACAAAGAGTCCGATAAGGAGGAAGACAAAGATGATGATGGTGGTTACCCCAATGTCAATGCCACCTTGGTGATTTTTGCTGATCTCGAGAGGAAAAGTCGACTGAAGGTCATTAACAGAGAGGTGAACATGGTTGCTCCGGCAACACCAAAGTATTTGAAATGGTCAAAAACTCCTATTACATTCGATCAGTCCGACCACCCGCCACACGTTGCTACCCCTGGGCGGCAAGCGCTGGTGGTCGACCAAGTCGTTGGGGGCACCCGACTGACCAAGGTTTTGATGGATGGTGGCAGTGGTCTGAATATCCTATACACTAAGGCCCTCAAAGGAATGGGCATTCCGATGTCCAAACTCAGTGAGAGCAACATGCGATTCCATGGAGTCATCCCAGGAAAGAAAGCCGACTCACTCGGCCAGATCACTCTTGACACGGTTTTCGGTGATGAGAAGAATTCCCGCAAGGAAAAGTTGATGTTTGAGGTTGTGGATTTCTAGAGTGCCTATCATGCCATTTTGGGCAGACCTGCCTATGCTAGCTTCATGGCTCGACCGTGTTATGTGTACCTCAAGATGAAGATGCCTAGCCCCAGAGGCGTGATAACGGTCTCCGGTAACCATCAAAGAGTAGAAGACTGTCTTCAGGACGGTTGAAAGGATCGATATGGTTGACTAGAGGGGGGGGGGGTGAATAGGCAACTAACAATTTTTAAGCTTTTCTTTACCAAATTAAACTTTGCAACAAAAAGGTTGTCTAGATGTGCAACTAAGTGAGCAACCTATATGATGCAATAACAACTAGCACACAAGCAAGCAAAGGATGTAAAACAAGTAGGCTTGCAAAAGTAAAGGCACGAAATAACCAAGAGTGGAGCCGGTGGAGACGAGGATGTGTTACCGGAGTTCCTTCCTTTTAAGGGGAAGTACGTCTC
>NC_041383.1:448252224-448281835 GCF_002162155.2 Triticum dicoccoides | reverse complement strand
AGAGTGCCTATCATGCCATTTTGGGCAGACCTGCCTATGCTAGCTTCATGGCTCGACCGTGTTATGTGTACCTCAAGATGAAGATGCCTAGCCCCAGAGGCGTGATAACGGTCTCCGGTAACCATCAAAGAGTAGAAGACTGTCTTCAGGACGGTTGAAAGGATCGATATGGTTGACTAGAGGGGGGGGGGTGAATAGGCAACTAACAATTTTTAAGCTTTTCTTTACCAAATTAAACTTTGCAACAAAAAGGTTGTCTAGATGTGCAACTAAGTGAGCAACCTATATGATGCAATAACAACTAGCACACAAGCAAGCAAAGGATGTAAAACAAGTAGGCTTGCAAAAGTAAAGGCACGAAATAACCAAGAGTGGAGCCGGTGGAGACGAGGATGTGTTACCGGAGTTCCTTCCTTTTAAGGGGAAGTACGTCTCCATTAGAGCGGTGTGGAGGTACAATGCTCCCCAAGAAGCCACTAGGGCCACCGTATTCTCCTCACGCCCTCACACAATGCAAGATGCCGTGATTCCACTATTAGTGCCCTTGAAGGCGGTGACCGAACCTTTACAAACAAGGTTGGGGCAATCTCCACAACAATTGGAGGCTCCCAACAACACCATGAAGCTTCACCACAATGGAGTATGGCTTCGAGGTGACCTCAACCGTCTAGGGTGCTCAACACCCAAGAGTAACAAGATCCGCTCGGGATAAGTGAGCGGGATCAAATTTCTCTTGGTGGAAGTGTAGATCTGGGCCTTCTCAACCAATCCCGAGCAAATCAACAAGTTTGATTGGCTAGGGAGAGAGATCGGGTGAAAATGGAGCTTGGAGCAACAATGGAGCTTTGGGGGAAAGAGGTAAGTCAACTTGGAGGAAGAAGACACCTTTATATAGTGGGGGAACAATTCCAACCGTTACCTCACTGTACATCCCCGCACAGAGCGGTACTACCGCTGGGGCAGGGCGGTACTACCGCTGAGAGCGGTACTACTGCTGAGAGCGGTACTACCGCTGAGAGCGGTACTACCGCTCCCTACTCAGCGGTACTACCACGCTGGCGAGGAAGACAGGCCACTGGCCCCAGAGCGGTACTACCCGGGAGTAGGAGCGGTACTACCGCTTGGAGCGGTACTACCGCTTGGAGTGGTACTACCGCTTCTAGTGCCGCAAAACCCGACACAAGAAAACACCAGTCTTGAATCGAGGCGGTAGTAGCGCGGAACAGCTGCGGTACTACGACCGAAGCCCGCAAGCGGTACTACCGCCCTGCGGAGCGGTACTACCGCTGAGAGCGGTACTACCGCTTCGTGGAGCGGTACTACCGCTGGAGGGCTTCGGCGGTACTACCGCTGTAGACCGCGGTACTACCGCTGGCACAAGAAGAAGCAGGTACGGAAGAGAAGGGGGCAGCTCCAAAGGTGCGAAAGGAAGACGATGGGTGTGAAAGGGATGTGTACGTGTTGATTCCACCCTAGTCTTACCAAAGCGGATCCCCTCTTGATAGTATGGTGACTCCTACGAAACTAGTCCACCAACAATGAAGCGAAGGAGCTACCTGTCTTGAATAAAACACCGAGGGGAGGAAATCGTCTCGTGCCAATGGATGAATCTCTGAAAGAACTTAACACACACGATTAGCCGCAAACGCATTGTCATCAATCACCAAAACCACTTGGGGATAAATATGCCCTTACAATCTCCCCCTTTTTGGTGGATTGATGACAATACGGGATTTGCACAAGCATGATATAGAGTAAGCGTACAAACCCCACCGTCCTAAAATGTAGATGGGCTCCCCCTAGATGTGTGCTATCTAGATAAGTGCTTTGGACTGCACGGCACACATACTAGGATCAACGCTCCCCCTACATTTTAGAGACCAACAATCTAAGCAAGGTATATGAGAGCAGCATAGATGATTTAACAAGATAAACAAGCAACTCAAGCTAGATAAGTGACATAGATTAATGATACTGGAAAGATAAGGTAGCATATGTCTCACACCATATGACTCGAACTTAGGTCTCACAGACAAACCAACCAAAGCAAATACGAGGAAAACACGAACACAAGAGACGAAAGACACAAACCGCAAATCCCTAAAACTCTCTCCCCCTTTGGCATCGAGACACCAAAAAGGAGAGGGAGTGTTGCTACGGCTCCAAGTGAGAGCAAACGAGGGACACACACATCAGAGCCCAGCGGGATCATCTGCGCCACCGTCGTCAGTCTGGAAGTGCTCTGCATCAGAATCGGTCCACGGGCAGTGCTGCTGAATCCACTCCTCCTCCTCAGTAAGCTGGTCCTCAGATCCACTGTTGACTGTAGCACCCAACTGAGGCATGAGCTCCTTGTGGCGACCTCTAGCCTTCTTCTCAGCCGCATGAGTCATGTACTGACCGTGAGCCTCCATGAAGAACAACTTCTTCATCTTAGACTTAAGCTTCTTTGCCTAGGAGGGCTCTGCCTCAGAAGGCATGTAGTCATCATCATCATCATCATCAGCTCCAGTCTCCTCCTCGGTCTCCATGGCAGTAGAAGACGAAGGAACTCCAGTCCTAGGGGCCTGAGTGCCCCAGTTATCCTTCTTCCTCAGACGCTTGACATCGTGAGAGATCAACTCTCCAGTCTCCAGTGGCACCTTGGGGTAGACATGATCCCAGGCCTTCTCAATGAGCAGCATGATGAACGAACCATAAATCGGGCACTTGCGCTCGGAAATAGCAGATAGCAGCTCAGACCATATAACATGAGAGATATCCAAGGACTCTCCGGTGTGCTGTCCCTTCTCATGCTGGCAGAAAAGAAGCATGCCCACGAGATAGGAGTGAACCTGGTCCAGATTCCCGATACGAGGGAAGAGAGTCTCTCTGAAGATGCGGTGAAGAATATCCAGATAGGCAGGCAGCTCATAGGTTTCCTTCTTTGTCTCATGGTTGATCTTCAAAGTGCAGTAGGGCCAGAGAGCTTGCTTGTGAGTGGCATTGGGGCGGCCGTGAGGGCGAAAGCCGACAGAAGACTCAAGACCTAGATCTTGCACCCCAATCAACTCCATGAATGCTTTCCACTTGACTGAAAGCAACTTGCCATTGGTCATCCAGGTCAGTGTCCTATCCTCATCAGTCCCAAGGTGAACCGTGGCATAGAATTGGGCCACAATATCAGCATCATAGTCCTTGTTGAATTTCATGATCCCAAGAATGTTCAGTTGAGTGCACATGTGAAGAGCTTCACCAAAGTATTCAGGATCTTGCTCCATATGGTCGGTGTCGATGGAGTGCACATTGACATAGAGGTTCTTCTTGGCTTTGAGAACATCGAAGAAGATGGCAAACTGGAACCTGTTCCAGAACGGACAGTTGACCAAAGTGGGATCTTGGTCAGCCTCATATGGCTTGTGGCGGCGCCTTGCCCAGAACTCCTTTGGCTGCATGTCTGGCACGGTTTTGCCTGGCTTTGGCTTGACCCCAGGCTTGTTCTGGAGTTGAGGTGGAGGTGGAGCACTTGAAGAACCTCCGGCAGGCTCGGTGGTGCGGTAGCGCTTGGACGTGGCACGACCGGGGTTGACACGACGAGCCTGATGCTCAGGGACCTCATCACCTGGAACCACACATATGAACACGCAAACAACCAGAAAGACCAAGCATAAGCCACAAAACACGAACAAAAAGATCACTGAAAGGTAGGAATATGGTGGAAAGTGGTAGAGGGTGGTAGTACCGCGACCTCCGAGCGGTAGTACCGCTCCAGGCGGTAGTACCGCTCTCGGGGAGCGGTAGTACAGCTCGAGGCCGGGAATCAGCCGGTTCCAACTGCCGTGATCAGATCCGGTACTACCGTCCTACCAAATTCAAAAATACTCCAACCAAACACTAATCCACAATGTCTAGAAGCATTCTCCATCCTACTCAAGCCTAGATCTGGCCAAAAATCTAGAGATGCAACTGCTATTTCCCCTAAGACGCTAGATTGGAAATCTAGACAAAAAGAAACAGGGAACGGGGGCAATACCGGCATCCATGGCAAGAGGACAAGGTGGGGATCGTCTCCACCGAAGGAAATGGAGAGGGACGCCCCGGAGAGGGAGATCCGCCGGAGCCCTCCCACGGCGCCGGTTACTGGAGAGAGAGGAACTGAACGAGGGGGCGAGCGAATGGGTATGGGGGAGAAGAAAACTCCCCCTGCCCCAATATAACCCCCTGCCCGCGCCTCACAGCGGTAGTACCGCGCTGGAGGGCGGTAGTACCGCTTGGAGTGGTAGTACCGCTCGCCAGCAGCGGTAGTACCGCCAGCAACCAAAAAATGCCTCTAGACGAAAACACAAGCACAACGAAAAGAACGGGAAAGCAAGGTCAAGAAAATAAAAGACCAACAAGACAACACACACACTAACAAAGATCCGGAACCCACTCCTTCAAAACAACCACACGAAAGAAGAGCGAGCTCTGGCCCCTCCCAAGAGAGGGCGGTGGCCGGAGCCACCTATGTTTGAGTCAATTGGTATGGCACCGCGAAGAATTATCCTTGGGCCCATGACCAAGACTCGTCTTTGAAGCACAAGTACCATAAAAAATGGCTAATGTGAAAGAGTTGATCGTTTTATGCATAATGGGGGGAGGGAGAGTTCATTGAGAGAACAACACCCCCCTATGTCCATGCCTACATCTAAACTAGACAACAAGATGAGTGTGGTGGGGGGTGCAAGGGTTCAAGTCACATTGCTCGAATCAATGATATTTAGCTCATGCCTTAACTCGCGAAATCTTGCTTCATCCAAGGGCTTCATGAAGATATCTGCAAGGTTATCATGAGTGTTGACATACTTGAGCTCGATCTCCCCTCGCCTAATGTTATCCCGGATGAAATGATACCGAATCTCAATATGCTTCATATTGAAGTGTTGCACCGGGTTGAGAGAAATCTTGATGGCACTTTCGTTGTCACACCAAAGAGGCACTTTGTCACAAATGACACCATATTCCTTTAAAGTTTGCCTCATCCATAAGAGTTGTGCACAACAACTACCGGCCGCCACATACTCCGCTTCGGTAGACGAGAGAGACACACAACTTTGCTTCTTGGAAGACCAACTTACCAAAGAGCAACCAAGAAATTGGCACCCTCCGGAAGTGGACTTCCTATCCACTTTGTCTCCCGCCCAATCAGAATCCGTGAAACCTTCAAGCTTAAAGTTTTCTCCTCTTGGGTACCATAAGCCAAAGTTGGGGTATGAGCCAAATATTGAAAGATTCGCTTGACCGCCACATAGTGACTTTCCTTTGATGTGGCATGAAAACATGCACACATCCCCACACTCAACATGATATCCGGTCTAGATGCACAAAGGTAAAGCAAGGAGCCAATCATGGAGCGATATACCTTTTGATCCACCGCTTTACCATTGGGATCGATGTCAAGTTGGCACTTGGTGGGCATTGGAGTAGTAGCCGGCTTGACATCACTTAGCTTGAATCTCTTAAGCATGTCTTGAGTGTATTTGGCTTGGTTGATGAAGGTTCCTTCTCTTCTTTGTTTGATGTCAAAACCAAGGAAGAACTTCAACTCTCCCATCGAAGACATCTTGAACTTGGAGGTCATGAGAGCAGCAAATTCCTCATTGAAAGCTTTGTTAGGAGAACCAAAGATAATATCATCAACATATAGTTGGCATACAAACAACTCCCCTTTGACCTTCTTAGTAAGAAGAGTGGGATCGATTTGTCCTACTTCAAATACACGATCTTGTAGCAACTCGGTAAGGTGGTCATGAAGGAAATATGCCCTAGAGGCAATAATAAAGTTATTATTTATTTCCTTATATCATGATAAATGTTTATTATTCATGCTAGAAAAGTATTAACCGGAAACATAATACTTGTGTGAATACATAGACAAACAGAGTGTCACTAGTATGCCTCTACTTGACTAGCTTGTTGATCAAAGATGGTTATGTTTCCTAGCCATAGACATGAGTTGTCATTTGATTAATGGGATCACATCATTAGGAGAATGATGTGATTGACTTGACCCATTCTGTTAGCCTAGCACTTGATCGTTTAGTATGTTGCTATTGCTTTCTTCATGACTTATACATGTTCCTGTAACTATGAGATTATGCAACTCCCGTTTACCGGAGGAACACTTTGGGTGCTACCAAACGTCACAACGTAACTGGGTGATTATAAAGGAGTACTACAGGTGTCTCCAAAGGTACATGTTGGGTTGGCGTATTTTGAGATTAGGTTTTGTCACTCCGATTATCGGAGAGGTATCTCTGGGCCCTCTCGGTAATGCACATCACTATAAGCCATGCAAGCAATGTGACTAATAAGTTAGTTGCGGGATGATGCATTACATAACGAGTAAAGAGACTTGCCGGTAACGAGATTGAACTAGGTATTGGGATACCGACGATCGAATCTCGGGCAAGTAACATACCGATGACAAAGGGAACAACGTATGTTGTTATGCGGTTTGACCGATAAAGATCTTCGTAGAATATGTAGGAGCCAATATGGGCATCCAGGTTCCGCTATTGGTTATTGACCGAGAATAGTTCTAGGTCATGTCTACATAGTTCTCGAACCCGTAGGGTCCGCACGCTTAAGGTTTCGATGACAGTTATATTATGAGTTTATGAGTTATGATGTACCGAAGGAGTTCGGAGTCCCGGATGAGATCAGGGACATGACGAGGAGTCTCGAAATGGTCGAGACGTAAAGATCGATATATTGGACGACTATATTCGGAGTTCGGAAAGGTTCCGAGTGATTCGGGTATTTTTCGGAGTACCGGAGAGTTACGGGAATTCGCCGAGGAGTATATGGGCCTTATTGGGCCATACGGGAATAGAGGAAAGAGGCCGAAAGGAAGGAGGCGCGCAGCCCCCCTCTGGTCCGAATTGGACAAGGGGTGCGGCCCCCTTTTCCTTCCTCCTCTCCCCCTCTTTCCCCCTTCTCCTACTCCAACAAGGAAGGAGGGAGTCCTACTCCCGATGGGAGTAGGACTCCCCTTGGCGCGCCCCCTCCTAGGGCCGGCCTCCTCCCCCCTTGCTCCTTTATATACGGGGGCAGGGGGGCACCTCGAGGCACAACAACACAAGTTGATCTACGGATCGTTCCTTAGCCGTGTGCGGTGCCCCCCTCCACCATATTCCACCTCGGTTATATCGTCGCGGAGTTTAGGCCAAGCCCTGCGCCGGTAGAGCATCATTATCGTCACCACGCCGTCGTGCTGACGGAACTCATCCCCGAAGCTTTGCTGGATCGGAACCCGGGGATCGTCATCGAGCTGAACGTGTGCTGAACTCGGAGGTGCCGTAGGTTCGGTACTTGGATCGGTCGAATCGTGAAGACGTACGACTACATCAACCGCGTTATCATAACGTTTCCGATTACGGTCTACGAGGGTACGTGGACAACACTCTCCCCTCTCGTTGCTATGCCATCACCATGATCTTGCGTGTACGTAGGAATTTTTTTGAAATTACTACGTTCCCCAATAGTGGTATCAGAGCCTAGGTTTTATGCGTTGATGTTATATGCACGAGTAGAAAACAAGTGAGTTGTGGGCGATACAAGTCATACTGCATACCAGTATGTCATACTTTGGTTCGGCGGTATTGTGAGATGAAGCGGCCCGGACCGGCATTACGCGTACGCTTACGCGAGACTGGTTTCACCGTTACGAGCACTCGTGCTTAAAGGTGGCTGGCGGGTGTCTGTCTCTCTCATTTAGCTGAATCGAGTGTGGCTACGCCCGGTCCTTGCGAAGGTTAAAACAACACTAACTTGACGAACTATCGTTGTGGTTTTGATGCGTACGTAAGAACGGTTCTTGCTAAGCCCGTAGCAGCCACGTAAAATTTGCAACAACAAAGTAGAGGACGTCTAACTTGTTTTTGCAGGGCATGTTGTGATGTGATATGGTCAAGACGTGATGCTATATTTTATTGTATGAGATGATCATGTTTTGTAACCGAAGTTATCGGCAACTGGCAGGAGCCATATGGTTGTCACTTTATTGTATGAAATGCAAACGCCCTGTAATTGCTTTACTTTATCACTAAGCGGTAGCGATAGTCGTAGAAGCAATAGATGGCGTAACGACAACGATGCTACGATGGAGATCAAGGTGTCGCGCTGGTGACGATGGTGATCACGACGGTGCTTCGAAGATGGAGATCACAAGCACAAGATGATGATGGCCATATCATATCACTTATATTGATTGCATGTGATGTTTATCCTTTATGCATCTTATCTTGCTTTGATTGACGGTAGCATTTTAAGATGATCTCTCACTAATTATCAAGAAGTTTTCTCCCTGAGTATGCACCATTGCGAAAGTTCTTCGTGCTGAGACACCACGTGATGATCGGGTGTGATAGGCTCTACGTTCAAATACAACGGGTGCAAAACAGTTGCACACGCGGAATACTCGGGTTAAACTTGACGAGCCTAGCATATACAGATATGGCCTCGGAACACGGAGACCGAAAGGTTGAGCGTGAATCATATAGTAGATATGATCAACATAATGATGTTCACCATTGAAACTACTCCATCTCACGTGATGATCGGACATGGTTTAGTTGATTTGGATCACGTGATCACTTAGATGACTAGAGAGATGTCTGTCTAAGTGGGAGTTCTTAAGTAATATGATTAATTGAACTTAAATTTATCATGAACTTAGTCCTGGTAGTATTTTGCAAATTATGTTGTAGATCAATAGCTTGCGTTGTTGCTTTCATATGTTTATTTTGATATGTTCCTAGAGAAAAATTGTGTTGAAAGATGTTAGTAGCAATGATGCGGATTGGATCCGTGATCTGAGGTTTATCCTCATTGCTGCACAGAAGAATTATGTCCTTAATGCACCTCTAGGTGACAGACCTATTGCAGGAGCAGATGCAGACGTTATGAACGTTTGGCTAGCTCAATATGATGACTACTTGATAGTTTAGTGCACCATGCTTAACGGCTTAGAATTGGGACTTCAAAGACGTTTTGAATGTCATGGACCATATGAGATGTTCCAAGAGTTGAAGTTAATATTTCCAGCAAATACCCGAGTTGAGAGATATGAAGTCTCCAACAAGTTCTATAGCTAAAAGATGGAGGAGAATCGCTCAACTAGTGAGCATGTGCTCAGATTGTCTGGGTACTTCAATCGCTTGAATCAAGTGGGAGTTAATCTTCCAAATAAGATAGTGATTGACAGAATTCTCTACTCACCATCACCAAGTTAGTAGAACTTTGTGATGAACTATAGTATGCAAGGGATGACAAAAATGATTCCCGAGCGCTTCGTGATGTTGAAATCAACGAAGTTAGAAATCAAGAAAGAGCATCAAGTGTTGATGGTTGACAAGATCACTAGTTTCAAGAAAAAGGGCAAAGGGAAAGAAAGGGGAACTTCAAGTAGAATGACAAGCAAGTTGTCACTCCCATGAAGAAGCCCAAAGCTGAACCAAAGCCTGAAACTGAGTGCTTACACTGCAAAGGAAATGGTCACTAGAAGCGGAAATGCCTTGAATATTTGGTGGATAAGAAGGATGGCAAAGTGAACAAGGGTATATTTGATATACATGTTATTGATGTGTACCTTACTAGTGTTTATAGTAACCCCTGAGTATTTGATACTTGTTCGGTTGCTAAGATTAGTAACTCGAAACAGGAGTTACAGAATAAACAGAAACTAGTTGAGGGTGAAGTGACGATGTATGTTGGAAGTGGTTCCAAGATTGATATGATCATCATCGCACACTCCCTATACTTTCGAGATTAGTGTTGAACCTAAATAAATGTTATTTGGTGTTTGCGTTGAGCATGAATATGATTTGATCATGTTTATTGCAATACGGTTATTCATTTAAAATCAGAGAATAATTGTTGTTCTGTTTAAATGAATAAAACCTTTGATGGTCATACACCCAATGAAAATAGTTTGTTGGATCTCGGTCGTAGTGATACACATATTCATAATATTGATGCCAAAAGATGCAAAGTTGATAATGATGGTGCGACTTATTTGTGGCACTGCCGTTTGGGTCATATCGGTGTAAAACGCATGAAGAAACTCCATAAAGATGGATTTTCGGAATCACTTGGTTATGAATCATTTGATGCTTGCGAACCGTGCCTTTTGGGCAAGATGACTAAAAACTCCATTCTCCGGAACAATGGAACAAGCTACTGACTTATTGGAAATAATACATACTAATGTATGCGATCCAATGAGTGTTGATGCTCGTGGCAAGTATCGTTATTTTCTGACCTTCACAAAATGATTTGAGCAGATATGGGTATATCTACTTGATGAAACATAAGTCTGAAATAATTGAAAGGTTCAAAGAATTTCAGAGTGAAGTGGAAAAATCATCGTAACAAGAAAATAAAGTTTCTACGATCTGATCGCGGAGACGAATATTTGAGTTACGAGTTTGGTCTTCAGTTAAAACAATGTGGAATAGTTTCACAGCTCACACCACCTGGAACACCACAACGTTATGGTGTGTCCGAACGTCGTAACCGCACTTTATTGGATATGGTGCAATCTATGATGTCTCTTATCGGTTTTACCACTATCATTTTGGGGTTGTGCATTAGAGACAGCTGCATTCACGTTTAAAAGGGCACCATCTAAATCCGTTGAGACGACACCGTATGAACTATGGTTTAGCAGTAAACCTAAGCTGTCATTTCTTAAAGTTTGGAGTTGCGATGCTTATATGAAAAAAGTTTCAACCTGATAAGCTCAAACCCAAATCGGAGAAGTGCGTCTTCATAGAATACCCAAAGTTAACTATTGGGTACACCTTCTATCACAGATCGGAAGGCAAGTTATTCATTGCTAAGAATAGATCCTTTCTAGAGAAGGAGTTTCTCTCGAAAGAAGTGAGTGGGAGGAAAGTAGAACTTGATGAGGTAACTGTACTTGCTCCCTTATTAGAAAGTAGTTCATCACAGAAATCTGTTCCTGTGACTACTACACCAATTGGTGAGGAAGTTAATGATGATGATCATGAAACTTCAGATTAAGTTACTACTGAACCTCGTAGGTCTTCCAGAGTAAGATCCGCACCAGAGTGGTACGGTAATCCTATTCTGGAAGCCATGTTACTAGACCATGATGAACCTACGAACTATGAGGAAGCGATGATGAGCCCAGATTCCACGAAATGGCTTGAGGCCATAAAATCTGAGATATGATCCATGTATGAGAACAAAGTATGGACTTTGATTGACTTGCTCGATGATCAGCAAGCCATGTTAAATAAATGGATCTTCAAGAGGAAGACGGACATTGATAGTAGTGTTACTATTACTAAGCTCGACTTGTTGCGAAATGTTTTCAACAAGTTCAAGGTGTTGAATACGATAAGATTTTCTCACTCGTATCGAAGCTTAAGTCTGTCTGAATCATGTTAGCAATTGCCACATTTTATGAAATCTGGCAAATGGATGTCAAAACTGCATTCCTTAATGGATTTATTAAAGAAGAGTTGTATATGATGCAACCAGAAAGTTTTTGTCAATCCTAAAGATGCTAACAAAGTGTGCAAGCTCCAGCAATCCATCAATGGACTGGTGCAAGCATCTCGGAGTTGGAATATACGCTTTGATGAGTTGATCAAAGCATATGGTTTTATATAGACTTTTGAAGAAGCCTGTATTTACAAGAAAGTGAGTGGGAGCTCTGTAGCATTTCTAATATTATATGTGGATGACATATTGTTAATTGGAAATGATATGGAAATTCTGGATAGCATGAAAGGATACTTGAATAAGAGTTTTTCAAAGCAAGACCTCGGTGAAGCTTCTTACACATTGAGCATCAAGATCTATATAGATAGATCAAGACGTTTGATAAGATTTTCCAATGAGTACATACCTTGATAAATTTTTGAAATAGTTCAAAATGGAATAGTCAAAGAAGGAGTTCTTGCCTGTGTTACAAGGTGTGAAGTTGAGTAAGACTCAAGACCTGACCATTGCAGAAAAATAGAAAGAGAATGAAAAGTCATTCCCTATGCCTCAGTCATAGGTTCTATAAAGTATGCTATGCTGTGAACCAGACCTATTGTATACCTTGCTCTGTGTTTGGCAAAGGAATACAATTTTGATCTAATAAGTAGATCACTGGACATGGGTCAAGAATATCCTTAGTGAGGACTAAGGAGATGTTTCTCGATTATGGAGGTGATAAAAGAGCCCGTTGTAAAAGTTACAACGATGCAAGCTTTTACACCATTCCAGATGACTCTAAGTCTCAATCTGGATACATGTTGAAAGTGGAAGCAATTAGCTAGAGTAGCTCCGTGCAGAGCATTGTAGACATAGAATATTTGCAAAATACATACGGCTCTGAATATGACAGACCCGTTGACTAAACTTCTCTCACGAGCAAAACATGATCATACCTTAGTACTCTTTGGGTGTTAATCACATAGCAATGTGAACTAGACTATTGACTCTAGTAAACCCTTTGGGTGTTGATCACATGACGATGTGAACTATGGGTGTTAATCATATACAGATATGAATATTGGTGTTAAATCACATGATGATGTGAACTAGATTATTGACTCTAGTGCAAGTGGGAGACTGAAGGAAATATGCCCTAGAGGCAATAATAAAGTTATTATTTATTTCCTTATATCATGATAAATGTTTATTATTCATGCTAGAATTGTATTAACCGGAAACATAATACTTGTGTGAATACATAGACAAACAGAGTGTCACTAGTATGCCTCTACTTGACTAGCTCGTTGATCAAAGATGGTTATGTTTCCTAGCCATAGACATGAGTTGTCATTTGATTAATGGGATCACATCATTAGGAGAATGATGTGATTGACTTGACCCATTCCGTTAGCCTAGCACTTGATCGTTTAGTATGTTGCTATTGCTTTCTTCATGACTTATACATGTTCCTGTAACTATGAGATTATGCAACTCCCGTTTACCGGAGGAACACTTTGGGTGCTACCAAATGTCACAACGTAACTGGGTGATTATAAAGGAGTACTACAGGTGTCTCCAAAGGTACATGTTGGGTTGGCGTATTTTGAGATTAGGTTTTGTCACTCCGATTGTCGGAGAGGTATCTCTGGGCCCTCTCGGTAATGCACATCACTATAAGCCATGCAAGCAATGTGACTAATAAGTTAGTTGCGGGATGATGCATTACGTAACGAGTAAAGAGACTTGCCGGTAACGAGATTGAACTAGGTATTGGGATACCGACGATCGAATCTCGGGCAAGTAACATACCGATGACAAAGGGAACAACGTATGTTGTTATGCGGTTTGACCGATAAAGATCTTCATAGAATATGTAGGAGCCAATATGGGCATCCAGGTTCCGCTATTGGTTATTGACCGAGAATAGTTCTAGGTCATGTCTACATAGTTCTCGAACCCGTAGGGTCCGCACGCTTAAGGTTTCGATGCCAGTTATATTATGAGTTTATGAGTTATGATGTACCGAAGGAGTTAGGAGTCACAGATGAGATCAGGGACATGACGAGGAGTCTCGAAATGGTCGAGACGTAAAGATCGATATATTGGACGACTATATTCGGAGTTCGGAAAGGTTCCAAGTGATTCGGGTATTTTTCGAAGTACCAGAGAGTTACGGGAATTCGCCGGGGAGTATATGGGCCTTATTGGGCCATACGGGAATAGAGGAAAGAGGCCGAAAGGAAGGAGGCGTGCAGCCCCCCTCTGATCCGAATTGGACAAGGGGTGCGGCCCCCTTTTCCTTCCTCCTCTCCCCCTCTTTCCCCCTTCTCCTACTCCAACAAGGAAGGAGGGAGTCCTACTCCCGATGGGAGTAGGACTCCCCTTGGCGCGCCCCCTCCTAGGGCCGGCCTCCTCCCCCCTTGCTCCTTTATATACGGGGGCAGGGGGGCACCTCGAGGCACAACAACACAAGTTGATCTACGGATCGTTCCTTAGCTGTGTGCGGTGCCCCCCCTCCACCATATTCCACCTTGGTCATATCATCGCGGAGTTTAGGCGAAGCCCTGCGCCGGTAGAGCATCATCATCGTCACCACGCCGTCGTGCTGACGAAACTCATCCCCGAAGCTTTGCTGGATCGGAGCCCGGGGATCGTCATTGAGCTGAACGTGTGCTGAACTCGAAGGTGCCGTACGTTCGGTACTTGGATCGGTCGGATCATGAAGACGTATGACTACATCAACCGCGTTATCATAACGCTTCCGCTTATGGTCTACGAGGGTACGTGGACAACACTCTCCCCTCTCGTTGCTATGCCATCACCATGATCTTGCGTGTACGTAGGAATTTTTTTGAAATTACTATGTTCCCCAATAGGTCATACCACGCACGTGGGGCTTGTTTAAGGCCATAGAGTGCCTTATCGAGTTGATACACATGATCCGGGAAGTAGGGGTCCTCGAACCCGGGGGGTTGCTTGACATAGACCAACTCATTGATAGGACCATTAAGAAAAGCACTTTTCACATCCATTTGTTGCAACTTAAAGTTGTGATGGGAAGCATAGGCAATCAACAAACGTATGGATTCAAGACGAGCAACGGGAGCAAAGGTTTCACCGTAGTCGATACCCTCGACTTGGGAGTAGCCTTGTGCTACCAATCTTGCCTTGTTGCGAACGATGTTCCCATGAGCATCTTGCTTGTTCTTGAAGATCCATTTGGTCCCAATGACGTTATGGTCTCCTGATGGCCTTGGCACCAATCTCGATACTTTGTTGTACTCGAAGTTGTTGAGTTCTTCATGCATGGCATTGAGCCAATCCGAGTCTTCGAGCGCCTCATAGACCTTTTGGGGTTCAACACAAGAGACAAATGCGTGATGTTCACAATAGTTTGCTAATTGTCTACGAGTGCTTACCCCCTTTCTTAGGCTTCCAACCACATTTTCCATGAGATGGCCTTGGGTGGTGAGCTTGGAAGCAATCTTCGCGGCACGACGCTCTAAATCCTCCTCGGATGTGGAAGGAGGAGGGTTGACTTGATCATCTTGAGCGCCGTCTTGAGCTTGTTCTTGATCTTGAGCTTGCTCTTGGTCTTGAACTTGCTCGAGGGGGAGAACTTGACCTTGGGCATCATTTAGAGGTTCACCACCATCTTGAGGTTGATCTTGCCCTTGGTCTTGTTCACGTGGTTGAGGGCCTTCACTTTGTTCTTCGGAAGCGTGTGGGTCTTGGTGAGGTGATGGCTCCACTTGAGTGGATCATTGTCCTTCTCCTTCGGCCACAAGGGGTTCCTTAGTGGGTAGAATTTGACCAATACCCATTCTTCTTATGGCTTGGGGAGGAATTTCATCACCTACGTCACAAGTACCACTTTGCTCCACTTGGGAGCCGTTATTTTCATCAAACTCCATGTTACACGTTTCCTCAATGAGTCCGGTGGACTTGTTGAGAACACGGTAAGCATGAGAGTTTGTAGCATAACCAACAAATATGCCCTCATGAGCTCTAGCCTCAAATTTAGACAAACGAACACCTTTCTTGAGAATGAAACACTTACAACCGAACACCTGGAAGGACTTGAGGTTGGGCTTGTTGCTGGTGAGAATCTCATAAGGGGTCTTGTTCAAGCCTTTGCGGAGATAGAGCCGATTGGATGCATGACATGCGGTGTTGATGGCTTCGGCCCAAAAGTTGTATGGAGACTTGAACTCCGCCATCATGGTCCTTGCCGCATCCATCAACGTCCTGTTCTTCCTCTCCGCTACACCATTTTGTTGAGGGGTATAAGGTGCAGCATATTGATGCTTGATCCCCTCATCACTGAGAAACTCATCCAAGGTGTAGTTCTTGAACTCGGTGCCGTTGTCACTTATTATTGTCAAGATCTTTGCATCATGTTGACTTTGAGCTTCATTTGCAAAGTCGATGACGGTTTGTTGAGTCTCACTCTTCCCCTTGAAGAAGTATACCCAAGTGTATCTTGAATAGTCATCCACAATCACCAAGCAATACTTTGTTCCTCCAAGACTATCAAAAGATGGAGGCCCAAAGAGATCCATGTGAAGGAGCTCCAAGGGTCTCTTCGAGTAGATGATTGTTGATCGAGGGTGAGCCTTTTCATGAAGCTTTCCTTCGATACAAGCACTGCAAGCACGATCTTTGGCAAAACTAACATTTGTTAGTCCACGGACATGGTCCCCCTTGAGAAGACTTTGCAAATATCTCATATTGACGTGGGATAAACGGCGATGCCAAAGCCATCCCACGTCAACTTTAGCCATTAGGCATGTCGCGGTCTTAGTGGGTCGCTCCGAAAAGTTAATCACATAGAGACCGTTCTCGACATGCCCAACAAAGGCTACTTTAAGAGTCTTGCTCCACAAGAGGGCCACGGTATCAATGTCAAAGAATGTAGCAAAACCCATGAGTGCAAGTTGACGAACGGAAAGCAAATTGTATGCAAGGGACTCAACAAGCATGACTTTCTCGATCGTTAGATCATGAGAAATGACAACCTTGCCGAGACCCAATACCTTAGAATGTGATGCGTCACCCCACTCGACATTGGTGGGCATAGATGGAATTTCTTGCACGTTCACCACCAAGTCCTTGCTCCCGGTCATATGATTTGTTGCTCCACTATCAAGCAACCATGATCCCCCACCGGAAGCAAACACCTACAAGAGATCAATGCATGGTTTTAGGTACCCATTTAGTAATGGGTCCTTTGATGTTAGTAACAAGGGTCTTGGGAACCCAAATAGACCATTCAATGTACTCATAAGGAGAACCAACAAATTTAGCAAAGACATGTCCATCACTAGCACGGCACAACACATATGACGGGTTAAAGTCGCCGGCTTTGTTTGAGGAAATGCTTTTGCCCTTTTGGACATCAACTCCCTTCACTTTTTCCTTCTTCTCCTTAGGAGCACCCTCTCCCTCTTTCACAAACGTTTGTTTGAGAGGAAGAGGACGTTTGGTCTTGTTGTTCTTCTTCTTCTTGCTCTTGGACTTGGGTGCAAACCCAATTCCTTCCTTGGCCACAACTTCCTTTTGATTGCTCAAAAGGTCGTTGAGGTTCTTCTCACCTTCAATGCAAGTCACAAGGCCTTTCTCAAGTTGATCCTTCAACTTGGCATTCTCCTCCACAAGATGCACATGCTCACAACACGGGTTAGTAGCACATGCATTATCAAATAATACCATATGAGGAAAGGTGGCCTTTTCCTTGATTAGCTTAACTTGGAGTTGAGCATGAGACTCTTTGATATTAGCATGAGTACCCTTCAAGACCTTGTGGGCCTTGTCAAGTAACTCAAACTCCTCTTTGAGTCTAGCATGATCAACCCCAAGTTTAGCCTTCTCGGAGGTTAGCACACAAGACACGACAAGAGCATGATCAAGATCTTTCTTTAACTTAGCATGGTCATCGTTGTGTGACTCCTCAAAAGTCAAACGATGCACACGCTCTTCCTCAAGAGCATTAGAGAGATCCGATATCTCATCGGCATAGTCACGACTATGACCTTCCATCTTAGAGATGGTTTCTTCGTGAGCCTCGATCATGTCATTGGCCTCACCAAGTTGTTCCAAGAGAGCAACAAAATGCTTCTTGGACTTGCCCTTGAGCTTACTCATAAAAGACTCAAACTCATTCACTTCTTCATTAGACCCATCATGTTCATCAATGCACTCCTCCATGGAGGGATTAGTAATGATGGTGGTTTTAATGTTGGGGGTTACCTTGTTTGAAGCTTTAGCCATGAGGCACTTGGCGGTGATGTTTTCGTTGGGTGAATCAAAGAGAGACACCCGAGGAGTAGTAGCAATGGCAGCGGAAGCCATGGCCATTGCTTCTTCATTTTCATCATCATCGTCATCCTCTTGGTATTCTTCTTGAACCACCAACCCACGAGTGGGAGTCTTCTTGGCGAAGTTGTTCTTGTTGGGGAAGGACTTGGCTTTGTCTTTTCGGATGAACTTGCCACCATTGTCTTCCCGCTTCTCGTAAGGACAATCCGCAACGAAATGGCTCGCATTGCCACAGTTGAAGCAAGTTCTAACTTGTTGCTTGCCCTTGACGCCACTTGAGTTGTTCTTGTTGAAGTTGGGTCTTGAATTCTTCTTGCTCCAAAATTGTCTTGAAGCAAGGGCCATGTGCTCATGGTAATCAAATTTGGTGTCTTCAGGGTTGCTTTCCTCATCTTCCACTTCTTCCTCTTCTTCCATAATAACCTTGGCCTTCAAAGCAAGGTTGGGCTTCTTTGCCCTTTGAGAACGGAGCACCGCATTGTCGGCGGTCTTGTCTAAGATGCTCATTGCAACGAACTCATCCAACACTTCACTTGAGGTCATGGAGTGGAAGTCCGGTCTTTGACGAATGACGGAGGACATGGCCTTGTTGTAGGGCATTATGGCCTTGAGGAACTTTTGCTTGATCCAATTGTCATCCGTGTCCTTTCTTCCATGATCTCGGAGTGCGACTGCGAGTTTGGTCACTCTTCAAAAGAGTTCACGAGGTTCTTCATCTTCTTTCATTGCAAACTCATCGGCTTCATCTTGCACCACTTCATAGTTGGAGCGTTGAATGCTAGCACTTCCTCGATAGAGACCCTCGACACATTTCCATGCTTCTTTAGCCATGACATGAGGTCGAAGATGAGGAAGATCTTCGGGAAGGATGGCATCTTGGATGATGAAGAGAGCACTCTCATTGAATTGATTGTCCACGTCTTCTCGAGGGGTGAAGTTGCTTGGGTCATGAGGATAAAAACCTTCTTCGATGATTCTCCAAAGGTTAGTGTTCACATGTTTTAAATGACGCTTGAAGCGATAAACCCAAGAGTCAAAATCTTCATGCTTCTCATATTTAGGAGGAGGACCGGCATGATTTAAATGAGTGGAGGGAATCGGTCCTCTATAAATAGGAGGTTCCACATGGGCAAAGATGCCGGTGCCATTTCTACCACTAGTAGAAGGACTCTTTTCATTGTTAGCTTCCCCCTTGTCGGAGGTAGCATCCGTCACCTTGTTAGTGGGATCACCCACTTTCATCGGCGAGGTAGATAGTTTGAGTCCTTCTAGAAATTCAGTAAACATGCTTTTAACCTCGGCCGTCATGGAGGTTTTCAATGTGTCTAAAGCCACATTGAATTCCTCACGTGAGACCGAGGTTCCCCCTTCGGCCGAAGACGAGATGGGATTCACACCGGAGTGTTCCTCCGCACCGTCGTTGGTGTCAACCATACTCTTCGGATGACAAAGTCCTTAATAAAGAGACGAGGCTCTGATACCAATTGAAAGGATCGATATGGTTGACTAGAGGGGGGGGGGGTGAATAGGCAACTAACAATTTTTAAGCTTTTCTTTACCAAATTGAACTTTGCAACAAAAAGGTTGTCTAGATGTGCAACTAAGTGAGCAACCTATATGATGCAATAACAACTAGCACACAAGCAAGCAAAGGATGTAAAACAAGTAGGCTTGCAAAAGTAAAGGCACGAAATAACCAAGAGTGGAGCCGGTGGAGACGAGGATGTGTTACCGGAGTTCCTTCCTTTTAAGGGGAAGTACGTCTCTGTTAGAGCGGTGTGGAGGCACAATGCTCCCCAAGAAGCCACTAGGGCCACCGTATTCTCCTCACGCCCTCACACAATGCGAGATGCCGTGATTCCACTATTGGTGCCCTTGAAGGTGGCGACCGAACCTTTACAAACAAGGTTGGGGCAATCTCCACAACAATTGGAGGCTCCCAACAACACCATGAAGCTTCACCACAATGGAGTATGGCTTCGAGGTGACCTCAACCGTCTAGGGTGCTCAACACCCAAGAGTAACAAGATCCGCTCGGGATAAGTGGGGGGAATCAAATTTCTCTTGGTGGAAGTGTAGATCTGGGCCTTCTCAACCAATCCCGAGCAAATCAACAAGTTTGATTGGCTAGGGAGAGAGATCGGGTGAAAATGGAGCTTGGAGCAACAATGGAGCTTTGAGGGAAAGAGGTAAGTCAACTTGGAGGAAGAAGACACCTTTATATAGTGGGGGAACAATTCCAACCGTTACCTCACTGTACATCTCCGCACAGAGTGGTACTACCGCTGGGGCAGGGCAGTACTACCGCTGAGAGCGGTACTACCGCTCCCTACCCAGCGATACTACCACGCTGGCGAGGAAGACAGGCCACTGGCCCCAGAGCGGTACTACCGCGGGAGTAGGAGCGGTACTACCGCTTCTACTACTGCTTCTAGTGCCGCAAAACCCGACACGAGAAAACACCAGTCTCGAATCGAGGCGGTAGTAGCGCGGAATAGCTGCGGTACTACGGCCGAAGCCCGCAAGCGGTACTACCGCCCTGCGGAGCGGTACTACCGCTGAGAGCGGTACTACCGCTTCGTGGAGCGGTACTACCGCTGGAGGGCTTCGGCTGTACTACCGCTGTAGACCGTGGTACTACCGCTGGCACAAGACGAAGCAGGTACGGAAGAGAAGGGGGCAGCTCCAAAGGTGCGAAAGGAAGACGAAGGGTGTGAAAGGGATGTGTACGTGTTGATTCCACCCTAGTCTTACCAAAGCAGATCCCCTCTTGATAGTACGGTGACTCCTACGAAACTAGTCCACCAACAATGAAGCGAAGGAGCTACACCATCTTGAATAAAACACCGAGGGGAGGAAATCATCTCGTGCCAATGGATGAATCTCTGAAAGAACTTAACACACACTATTAGTCCGCAAAAGCATTGTCATCAATCACCAAAACCACTTGGGGATAAATATGCCCTTACAGCAAAGATAGCAGATGAGCAGATGGCGGCAGTAGAGTTTCAAGAGTACCAGAAAACTGCATATCTGAGTGATTTGCTACGTGACAAGAGGCCTGCCTCGAAGTCCGCATTTCAGTCGGCCGACGAGACCAAGCCAGCCCATGTTCACCCGACCGACTGCTGCTCCGACCCATATCTCAACAACACTCGACAACAAATAGGAAGAAGCGCTCATCCAGTTCCTCCGTGAGAACTGGGACATCTTTACATGGAAGCCATCTAACATGCCAGGTGTACCCAGGGGACTGGCTGAGAACCGTTTGCGAGTCGACCCAAAGGCAAAACCCGTTAAGGAGCATCTCCGTCGGTCCGCCGTGGAGAAGAGAAAGGCAATTGGCGAGGAGGTGGCTCGGCTTCTGGCCGCTGAGTTCATCCGCGAGATATACCACTCCGAGTGTCTCGCCAATGTCGTTATGGTTCCCAAGAAAGATAAATCACTTCGAATGTGTATTGACTTCAAGCACATCAATCGGGCCTGCCCGAAAGATCATTTTCCTTTGCCCCGCATCGACCAGATAGTCGACTCGACTGCGGGATGTGAACGACTGTCCTTTCTGGACGCTTATTCTGGGTACCATGAGATCCGACTGTATGGATCCAATGAGATAAAGACAGATTTCATCACCCCGTTCGGGTGTTTTTGCTATGTTACAATCCCCTTTGGCCTCAAGAATTCTGGTGCCCCATTCATGCGCATGATTTAGAAGTGCCTGCTCACTCAAATCCGTCGAAATATGGAAGCATACATGGATGACATAGTGGTTAAGTCACGCAAAGGTTCCGACCTGCTGACTGACCTTGCTGAAACCTTTGCCAATTTAAGAAGGTATGATATCAAGCTCAATCCATTAGAATGCACATTCGGAGTCCCCGGCGGAAAGTTACTCGGTTTTCTTGTTTCTGAACAAGGAATCAACGCGAATCCAGAGAAGATTGACACAATCCTCCGAATGAAGCACCCAGTGCGTGTGCATGATGTTCAGAAGCTTACTGGTTGTTTGGCTGCATTGAGCCGATTCATCTCACGCCTTGGTGAAAAGGCACTGCCTCTTTACCTACTGATGAAGAAGTCTGACAAGTTCGAGTAGAATGACGAAGCTGAAGTAGCATTTGAAGAGCTCAAGGCCCCGCTTTCCACCCAACCGGTGCTTGCTGCTCCAGTTAGCAAGGAGCCTTTACTGCTTTACATTGCAGCCACGGGACAAGTTGTTAGCACAGTGCTCACAGTCGAGCGGGAAGAAGAAGGCAAAGCCTTCAAAGTTCAGCGCCCTGTGTATTACATTTCAGAAGTCTTAACCCCGTCCAAGCAGAGATACCCTCACTATCAGAAGCTTGTTTATGGGATTTACCTGACCACGAAGAAGGTTGCACACTATTTCTCTAATCACTCAGTTTCAGTCGTCAGTGACGCTCCATTTGTCAGAAATTCTGGATAATAGAGATGCAACTGGTCGAGTGGCAAAATGGGCGATTGAACTTCTTCCTTTAGATATCAAGTTTGAGGCAAAGAAGGCCATAAAGTCTTAAGCAATTGCAGATTTCCTCGCAGAGTGGATAGAACAACAGTAGTTGACTCAGATTTAGTAGGAACATTGGACCATGTTCTTTGATGGATCCAAGATGTTGAATGGCTCTGGCGCAGGACTGGTTATGTCCTCCAGATTCACTTTGATTCTTCAAACAATGAAACTGAGTATGAGGCATTATTGTATGGGTTGCGTATGGCCATTTCAGTCGGCGTCCGGCGCTTGATGGTCTATGGCGACTCAGACTTAGTGGTTAATCAAGTAATGAAGGAATGGGACGTCAGGAGTCCCGCAAAGACCGGTTATTGCAATGCAGTGAGAAAGCTAGAGAAGAAGTTTGAGGGGTTAGAGCTCCACCACATACCACGAATCAAGAATCAAGCTGCTGATGATCTGGCGAAGATAGGTTCCACTCGGAAGCCTATCCCCAACAACGTGTTCTTGGAGCATCTCCATACCCCGTCAGTGCAAGAAGATCCCTTCAAGGAAGAGCCCCCGCAACCAATAATTTCAACCGACCCGACTAAGATTGAGGTTCCAACCATGGTCGACTTGATCATGGAAGTCTTGGTGATCATGCCCGATTGGACGGTACCGTACATTGCGTACATTCTCAAGTAGGAGCTCCCAGAGGATGAGGATGAAGCTCACCAGATAGTCCATCGATCCAAAGCCTTCACAGTGATAAAAGGACAACTTTACAGAGAAAGTGTCACAGGAGTGGCTCAGCGCTGCATCACCCCGGAAGAAGGTCGAATGATCCTAAACGATATCCACTCGGGGACCTGTGGTTGCTACCTCTTGAGCACTGCGTTGGATTTCCCCGAAGAGGAGAGGATGATGCAGCAAAGTAGCGTAAGTATTTCCCTCAATTTTTGAGAACCAAGGTATCAATCCAGTAGGAGACCACGCACAAGTCCCTCGTACCTACACAAAACGATAGCTCCTCGCAACCAACGCGATTTGGGGTTGTCAATCCCTTCATAGTCACTTACGAGAGTGAGATCTGATAGAGATGATAAATAATATTTTTGGTATTTTTGGTATAAAGATTCAACGTAAAAGTAAAAGGCAAAGTAAAAACAAAGCAAATAATAAAGTAGTAGAGATTGATATGATGAGAATAGACCCGGGGGCCATAGGTTTCACTAGTGGCTTCTCTCAAGAGCATAAATATTCTACGGTGGGTGAACAAATTACTGTTGAGCAATTGATAGAATTGAGCATAGTTATGAGTATATCTACGTATGATCATGTATATAGGCATCACGTCCAAGACAAGTAGATCGAAACGATTCTGCATCTACTACTATTACTCCACTCATCGACCGCAATCCAACATGCATCTAGAGTATTAATTTAAAAATAGAGTAACGCCTTAAGCAAGATGACATGATGTAGAGGGATAAATTCATGCAATATGATAAAACCCCCATCTTGTTATCCTCGATGGCAACAATACAATACGTGCCTTGCTGCCCCTTCTGTCACTGGGAAAGGACACCGCAAGATTGAACCCAAAGCTAAGCACTTCTCCATTGCAAGAACTACCAATCTAGTTGGCCAAACCAAAAGGATAATTCGAAGAGACTTGCAAAGATAACTCAATCATACATAAAAGAATTCAGAGAAGATTCAAATATTGTTCATAGATAAGCTGGATCATAAACCCACAATTCATCGGTCTCAACAAACACACCGCAAAAAGAAGATTACATCGAATAGATCTCCACGAGAGAGGGGGAGAACATTGTATTGAGATCCAAAAAGAGAGAAGAAGCCATCTAGCTACTAGCTATGGACCCGAGGGTCTGAAGTAAACTACTCACACTTCATCGGAGGGCTATGGTGTTGATGTAGAAGCCCTCCATGGTGGATGCCCCCTCCGGTGGAGCTCCAGAACAGGCCCCAAGATGGGATCTCGTGGATACAGAAGGTTGCAACGGTGGAATTAGGTTTTTGGCTCCTGTTCTGATTGTTTGGGGATACGTAGGTATATATAAGAGGATGGAGTACGTCGGTGGAGCAAGAGGGGGGCCACGAGGCAGGGGGGCGCGACCTAGGAGGGGGGGTGCCCCCCACCCTCGTGACCGCCTCCGTTACTTCTTGGAGTAGGGTCCAAGTCTCCTGGATCACGTTCGGTGAGAAAATCACGTTCCCGAAGGTTTCATTCCGTTTGGACTCCATTTGATATTCCGTTTCTTAGAAACACTGAAATAGGCAAAAAACAACAATTCTGGGCTGGGCCTCCGGTTAATAGGTTAGTCCCAAAAATAATATAAAAGTGGAAAATAAAGCCCAATATAGTCCGAAACAGTAGATAAAGTATCATGGAGCAATAAAAAATTATGGATATGTTGGAGACGTATCAGGCATCCCCAAGCTTAACTCCTGCTCGTCCTCGAGTAGGTAAATGATAAAAAAAGAAATTTTGATGCGGAGTGATACTTTGGCATAATTTCAATGTAAATCTTCTTAATTGTGATATGAATATTCAGATCCAAATGATTCAAGACAAAAGTTCATATTGACACAAAAATAATAATACTTCAAGCATACTAATCAAAGCAATCATGTCTTCTCAAAATAGCATGGCAAAAGAAAGTTTATCCCTACAAAATCATATAGTTAGGCTATGCTTCATTTTCATCACACAAAGATGTTCCCAGCTTCTATACCCCCGATGAAAAGCCAAGCAATTGTTTCATACTTAAATAATCTCAAAAATTTTCAACCTTCACGCAATACATGAGCGTGAGCCATGGATATAGCACTATGGGTGGAATAGAATATGATGATGGGGATTGTGTGGAGAAGACAAAAAAGGAGAAAGTCTCACATTGACGAGGATAATCAACGGGCTATGGAGTTGCCCATTAATTGATGTCAACATGAGGAGTAGGTATTGCCATGCAACAGATGCACTAGAGCTATGAATGCTCAACAAAAGAAAACTAGTGGGTGTGCATCGAACTCGCTTGCTCATGAAGACCTAGGGCATTTGAGGAAGCCCATTGTAGGAATATACAAGCCAAGTTCAATAATGAAAAATTCCCACTAGTATAAAAAGACAACTTATGAGACTCACTACATGAAGAACAAGGTGCTACTTTGAAGCACAATATATGAGACTCACTACATGAAGAACAAGGTGCTACTTTGAATCACAAGTGTGGAAAAAGAGATAGTAGCATTACCCTTTTTATTTATTTTCTTTTTTGGGCCTTTCTTTTTTTTCTTTGGCCTTTCTCTTTTTTTGGGCAATGCTCTAATAATGATGATCATCACACTTCTATTGATTACAACATAAGGATTACAACTTGAAACTTAGAACAAGATATGACTCTATATGAATGCCTCCGGCGGTGTACCGGGATGGTGCAATGAATCAAGTGTGACATGTATGAAAAATAATGCATGGTGGCTTTGCCACAAATACGATGTCAACTACATGATCATGCAATGGCAATATGACAAAAGTAATGTATGTCATGAATATGATGATGGAAGTTGCATGTCAATATATCTCGGAATGGCTATGGAAATGCCATGATAGGTAGGTATGGTGGCTGTTTTGAGGAAGATATAAGGAGGTTTATGTGTGATAGAGCGTATCGTATCACGGGGTTTGGATGCACCGACGAAGTTTGCACCAATTCTCAAGGTGAGAAAGGGCAATGCACGGTACCGAAGAGGCTAGCAAAGGCAGAAAGGTGAGAGTGCGTATAATCCATGGACTCAACATTAGTCAAAAGAACTCATATACTTATTGCAAAAATTTAGAAGTCATCAAAAATCAAGTACTACGTGCATGCTCCTAGGGGGATAGATTGGTAGGAAAAGACCATCGCTCGTCCCCGACTGCCACTCATAAGGATGAACAAGCCAGGTACACTTCATGTTTCAAATTTGTTACACAACTTTAACCATACGTGCATGCTACGGGACTTGCAAACTTCAACACAAGCATTATTTGAATTCATAATCACCCAACTAGCACGACTTTGATATTATCACCTCCATATCTCAAAACAATTATCAAGCATCAAACTTATCTTAGTATTCAACGCACTCAAAAGAAAGTTTCACATATCATGAATACCAAGTATATTAATATTAAGCAAATTACCATGCTATTAATGACTCTCAAAATAATCTAAGTGAAGCATGAGAGATCAATAGTTTCTTTAAAACAAATCCACCACTGTGCTCTAAAAGATCTAAGTGAAGTACTAGAGCAAAAATTATCACACTCAAAAGATATAAGTGAAGCACTATGAGCAAAACTATCAAGCTCAAAAGATATAAGTGAAGCACATAGAGTATTCTAACAAATTCCAATTCATGTATGGCTCTCTCAAAAGGTGTGTACAGCAAGGATGATTGTGGTAGACTAACAAGCAAATACACAAATAATACAAGACGCTCCAAGCAAAGCACATATCATATAGTGAATAAAAATATAGCTCCAAGTAAATTACCGATGGAAGTGGACGAAAGAGGGGATGCCTTCCGGGGCATCCCTAAGCTTTGACTTTTTGGTGTCTTTAGATTATCTTGGGGGTGCCATGGGCATCCCCAAGCTTAGGCTCTTGCCACTCCTTGTTCCATAATTCATCAAAAGAATTCACCCAAAACTTGAAAACTTCACAACACAAAACTCAATAGAAATCTCGTGAGCTCCGTTAGAGAAAGAAAACAAAAGACTACTTCAAGGTACTGTAATAAACTAATTCTTTATTTATATTGGTGTTAAACCTACTGTATTCCAACTTCTATATGGATTATAAACTATTTTACTAGCCATAGAGTCATCAAAAATAAGCAAACAACACACACAAAACAGAATCTGTCAAAAACAGAACAGTCTGTAGTAATTTGTAACTAACGCAAACTTATGGAACTCTAAAAATTCTACCAAAATAGGAAGTCCTGGACAATTTGTTTATTGAACAGCATAAAAAAGAATCAACGCAAAATCACGTTCCTGTGATTTAACAAAATTATATTCGTGCGCGCAAAGTTTCTGTTTTTCAGCAGAATCAAATCAACTATCATCGTAGGTTATGCTATAGGTTCTACTTGGCACAAACACTAATTAAAACATAAAACCACATCCAAAGAGAAGCTAGATGTATTATTTATTCCTAAAGAGAAGCAAAAACAAAAAACACAAAATAAAATTGGGTTGCCTCCCAACAAGCGCTATCGTTTAACGCCCCTAGCTAGGCATAAAAGCAAGGATAGATCTAGGTATTGCCATCTTTGGTACTTGGAGAGGTGGATCTCCTTTCTATGGCATTAATTCTTCTATTTAAGTTAAGCACATGGCCATTAATGGAAGAAGTAAGATTAAGCACGTTACGGAAATTTTCCTCTAAACTAGACTTCATCTCTTTAATAATTTCATTTTGATAAAAGCGCAAGAGAGTAGTCGATTCAACCTTATCATTCATGGGGTGCCCAAATATATTTTTCATTCTTTCATAGGTATCTATAGCATCCCCTTTAAGAAAACCTTCTTCAAAGATGGAATCTAAAACTTGTTTGAAAGAAGCGGGCAGGCCAACATAAAAGCTTTTTAGGTAAATTTCAATTTGATATTGTGGTACATAACTAGCCCGAATCCTAAGTAACCTATCCCAAGCATCTTTTAAAGACTCATCAAGTAAATAGCGAAAAATTCCAGACTCATCCTCATCAAAATTATTCAAGCTCTCATTGGAGACCCCGGTGGGTCTTTCTATACCATAATTATTTATGAGCTTAGAGAGGATAGAGGGGTTGTCCAAGGCACTAGAGCTCGGGAGAAAACCCGTAGTTCTTTTTGATTCGGCCATGGCAACGAGAAGGCAAACGGAAAAGAGGGAAGAGATTGGGAAAGAGAGGCGAATAAAACGGCAAGGGTGAAGTGGGGGAGAGGAAAACGAGAGGTAAATGGCAAATAATGTAATGCGAGAGATAGGGATTGTGATGGGTACTTGGTATGGTTGACTTGCTTGCGTGAGCCTCCCCGACAACGGCGCTAGAAATTCTTCTTGCTACCTCTTGAGCACTGCGTTGGATTTCCCCGAAGAGGAGAGGATGATGCAGCAAAGTAGCATAAGTATTTCCCTCAGTTTTTAAGAACCAAGGTATCAATCCAGTAGGAGACCACGCACAAGTCCCTCGTACCTACACAAAACGATAGCTCCTCACAACCAACGCGATTAGGGGTTGTCAATCCCTTCACGGTCACTTACGAGAGTGAGATCTGATAGAGATGATAAATAATATTTTTGGTATTTTTGGTATAAAGATTCAACGTAAAAAGTAAAAGGCAAAGTAAAAACAAAGCAAATAATAAAGTAGTAGAGATTGATATGATGAGAATAGACCCGGGGGCCATAGGTTTCACTAGTGGCTTCTCTCAAGAGCATAAATATTCTACGGTGGGTGAACAAATTACTGTTGAGCAATTGATAGAATTGAGCATAGTTATGAGTATATCTATGTATGATCATGTATATAGGCATCACGTCCAAGACAAGTAGATCGAAATGATTCTGCATCTACTACTATTACTCCACTCATCGACCGCAATCCAACATGCATCTAGTGTATTAAGTTAAAACAGAGTAACGCCTTAAGCAAGATGACATGGTGTAGAGGGATAAATTCATGCAATATGATAAAAACCCTATCTTGTTATCCTCGATGGCAACAATACAATACGTGCCTTGCTGCCCCTTCTGTCACTGGGAAAGGACATCGCAAGATTGAACCCAAAGCTAAGCACTTCTCCCATTGCAAGAACTACCAATCTAGTTGGCCAAACCAAAAGGATAATTCGAAGAGACTTGCAAAGATAACTCAATGATACATAAAAGAATTCAGAGAAGATTCAAATATTGTTCATAGATAAGCTGGATCATAAACCCACAATTCATCGGTCTCAACAAACACACCGTAAAAGAAGATTACATTGAATAGATCTCCACGAGAGAGGGGGAGAACATTGTATTGAGATCCAAAAAGAGAGAAGAAGCCATCTAGCTACTAGCTATGGACCCGAAGGTCTGAAGTAAACTACTCACACTTCATCGGAGGGGCTATGGTGTTGATGTAGAAGCCCTTCATGGTCGATGCCCCCTCCAGCGGAGCTCCCGAACAGGCCCCAAGATTGGATCTCGTGGATACAGAAGGTTGCGGCGGTGGAATTAGGTTTTTGGCTCCTGTTCTGATTGTTTGGGGATACGTAGGTATATATAGGAGGAAGGAGTATGTCGGTGGAGCAACAGGGGG
>NC_041383.1:448246783-448252030 GCF_002162155.2 Triticum dicoccoides | reverse complement strand
CACCCTCGTGACCGCCTCTGTTACTTCTTGGAGTAGGGTCCAAGTCTCCTCGATCACGTTCGGTGAGAAAATCACGTTCCCGAAGGTTTCATTCCGTTTGGACTCCATTTGATATTCCGTTTCTTCGAAACACCGAAATAGGCAAAAAACAACAATTCTGGGCTGGGTCTCCGGTTAATAGGTTAGTCCCAAAAATAATATAAAAGTGGAAAATAAAGCCCAATATAGTCCGAAACACTAGATAAAGTAGCATGGAGCAATCAAAAATTATAGATACGTTGGAGATGTATCAGGCATCCCCAAGCTTAATTCCTGCTCGTCCTCGAGTAGGTAAATGATAAAAAAAAGAATTTTTGATTCGGAGTGATACTTTGGCATAATTTCAATGTAAATCTTCTTAATTGTGATATGAATTCAGATCCGAAAGATTCAAGACAAAAGTTCATATTGACACAAAAATAATAATTCTTCAAGCATACTAATCAAAGCAATCATGTCTTCTCAAAATAGCATAGCAAAAGAAAGTTTATCCCTACAAAATCATATAGTTAGGCTATGCTTCATTTTCGTCACACAAAGATGTTCCCAACTTCTATACCCCCGATGACAAGCCAAGCAATTGTTTCATACTTAAATAATCTCAAACTTTTTCAACCTTCACGCAATACATGAGTGTGAGCCATGGATATAGCACTATGGGTGGAATAGAATATGATGATGGGGATTGTGTGGAGAATACAAAAAAGGAGAAAGTCTCACATTGACGAGAATAATCAACGGGCTATGGAGATGCCCATTAATTGATGTCAACATGAGGAGTAGGGATTGCCATGCAACGGATGCACTAGAGCTATGAATGCTCAACAAAAAAAACTAGTGGGTGTGCATCCAACTTGCTTGCTCATGAAGACCTAGGGCATTTGAGGAAGCCCATTGTAGGAATATACAAGCCAAGTTCTATAATGAAAAATTCCCACTAGTATAAAAAGACAATTTAGGAGACTCACTACATGAAGAACAAGGTGCTACTTTCAAGCACAATATATGAGACTCAATACATGAAGAACAAGGTGCTACTTTGAAGCACAAGTGTGGAAAAAGAGATAGTAGTATTGCCCTTTTTATTTATTTTCTTTTTTTTGGGCCTTTCTTTTTTTTCTTTGGCCTTCTTTTTTTTGGGCAATGCTCTAATAATGATGATCATCACACTTCTATTGATTACAACATAAGGATTACAACTCGAAACTTAGAACAAGATATGACTCTATATGAATGCCTCCGGCGGTGTACCGGGATGGTGCAATGAATCAAGAGTGACATGTATGAAAAATAATGCATGGTGGCTTTGCCACAAATACGATGTCAACTACATGATCATGCAGTGGCAATATGACAAAAGTAATGTATGTCATGAATATGATGATGGAAGTTGCATGGCAATATATCTCGGAATGGCTATGGAAATGCCATGATAGGTAGGTATGGTGGCTGTTTTGAGGAAGATATAAGGAGGTTTATGTGTGATAGAGCGTATCGTATCACGGGGTTTGGATGCACCGACGAAGTTTGCACCAATTCTCAAGGTGAGAAAGGGCAATGCACGGTACCGAAGAGGCTAGCAAAGGCGGAAAGGTGAGAGTGCGTATAATCCATGGACTCAACATTAGTCAAAAGAACTCATATACTTATTGCAAAAATTTAGAAGTCATCAAAAATCAAGTACTACGTGCATGCTCCTAGGGGGATAGATTGGTAGGAAAAGACCATCGCTTGTCCCCGTCCGCCACTCATAAGGATGCACAAGCCACGTACACTTCATGTTTCAAATTTGTTACACAACTTTAACCATACGTGCATGCTATGGGACTTGCAAACTTCAACACAAGCATTCTTTGAATTCATAATCACCCAACTAGCACGACTTTGATATTATCACCTCCATATCTCAAAACAATTATCAAGCATCAAACTTATCTTAGTATTCAATGCACTCAAAAGAAAGTTTCACATATCTTGAATACCAAGTATATTAATATTAAGCAAATTACCATGCTATTAACGACTCTCAAAATAATATAAGTGAAGCATGAGAGATCAATAGTTTCTTTAAAACAAATCCACCACCATGCTCTAAAAGATCTAAGTGAAGTACTAGAGCAAAAATTATCACACTCAAAAGATATAAGTGAAGCACTATGAGCAAAACTATCAAGCTCAAAAGATATAAGTGAAGCACATAGAGTATTCTAACAAATTCCAATTCATGTATGGCTCTCTCAAAAGGTGTGTACAGAAAGTTCGATTGTGGTAGACTAACATGCAAAGACGCAAATAATACAAGATGCTCCAAGCAAAACACATATCATGTAGTAAATAAAAATATAGCTCCAAGTAAATTACCGATGGAAGTGGACGAAAGAGGGGATGCCTTCCGGGGCATACCCAAGCTTTGACTTTTTGGTATCCTTAGATTATCTTGGGGGTGCCATGTGCATCCCCAAGCTTAGGCTCTTGCCACTCCTTGTTCCATAATCCATCAAAAGAATTCACCCAAAACTTGAAAACTTCACAACACAAAACTCAATAGAAATCTCGTGAGCTCCGTTAGAGAAAGAAAACAAAAGACTACTTCAAGGTACTGTAATGAACTCATTCTTTATTTATATTGGTGTTAAACCTACTGTATTCCAACTTCTCTATGGATTATAAACTATTTTACTAGCCATAGAGTCATCAAAAATAAGCAAACAACACACGCAAAACAGAATCTGTAAAAAACAGAACAGTCTGTAGTAATCTGTAACTAATGCAAACTTCTGGAACTCTAAAACTTCTACCAAAATAGGAAGTCCTGGACAATTTGTTTATTGAACAGCATCAAAAAGAATCAACGCAAAATCACGTTCCTGTGATTTAACAAAATTATATTCGTGCGCGCAAAGTTTCTGTTTTTCAGCAGAATCAAATCAACTATCATCGTAGGTTATGCTATAGGTTCTACTTGGCACAAACACTAATTAAAACATAAAACCACATCCAAAGAGAAGCTAGATGTATTATTTATTCCTAAAGAGAAGCAAAAACAAAAAACACAAAATAAAATTGGGTTGCCTCCCAACAAGCGCTATCGTTTAACGCCCCTAGCTAGGCATAAAAGCAAGGATAGATCTAGGTATTGCCATCTTTGGTACTTGGAGAGGTGGATCTCCTTTCTATGGCATTCATTCTTCTATTTAAGTTAAGCACATGGCCATTAATGGAAGAAGTAAGATTAAGCACGTTACGGAAATTTTCCTCTAAACTAGACTTCATCTCTTTAATAATTTCATTTTGATAAAAGCGCAAGAGAGTAGTCGATTCAACCTTATCATTCATGGGGTGCCCAAATATATTTTTCATTCTTTCATAGGTATCTATAGCATCCCCTTTAAGAAAACCTTCTTCAAAGATGGAATCTAAAACTTGTTTGAAAGAAGCGGGCAGGCCAACATAAAAGCTTTTTAGGTAAATTTCAATTTGATATTGTGGTACATAACTAGCCCGAATCCTAAGTAACCTATCCCAAGCATCTTTTAAAGACTCATCAAGTAAATAGCGAAAAATTCCAGACTCATCCTCATCAAAATTATTCAAGCTCTCATTGGAGACCCCGGTGGGTCTTTCTATACCATAATTATTTATGAGCTTAGAGAGGATAGAGGGGTTGTCCAAGGCACTAGAGCTCGGGAGAAAACCCGTAGTTCTTTTTGATTCGGCCATGGCAACGAGAAGGCAAACGGAAAAGAGGGAAGAGATTGGGAAAGAGAGGGCGAATAAAACGGCAAGGGTGAAGTGGGGGAGAGGAAAACGAGAGGTAAATGGCAAATAATGTAATGCGAGAGATAGGGATTGTGATGGGTACTTGGTATGGTTGACTTGCTTGCGTGAGCCTCCCCGACAACGGCGCTAGAAATTCTTCTTGCTACCTCTTGAGCACTGCGTTGGATTTCCCCGAAGAGGAGAGGATGATGCAGCAAAGTAGCGTAAGTATTTCCCTCAGTTTTTAAGAACCAAGGTATCAATCCAGTAGGAGACCACGCACAAGTCCCTCGTACCTACACAAAACGATAGCTCCTCGCAACCAACGCGATTAGGGGTTGTCAATCCCTTCACGGTCACTTACGAGAGTGAGATCTGATAGAGATGATAAATAATATTTTTGGTATTTTTGGTATAAAGATTCAACGTAAAAAGTAAAAGGCAAAGTAAAAACAAAGCAAATAATAAAGTAGTAGAGATTGATATGATGAGAATAGACCCGGGGGCCATAGGTTTCACTAGTGGCTTCTCTCAAGAGCATAAATATTCTACGGTGGGTGAACAAATTACTGTTGAGCAATTGATAGAATTGAGCATAGTTATGAGTATATCTGTCACATCCCTAGCTTTACCCTGGCCTTGGACTAGCTTGGTTGCTGCATCATGTTTAAATTCAAATGAAATTTGAATTGAGGAATTTTCAAAAGCCTCAGGAAACCTCTAAAAATAACCAACAATTAAATCTTCTCAAATGTGTCCAAGAAAATGTTCCTGTTATTCCATAAAAATATTGGTAAGAGGTAAAATTTAAACCAATATTTTTGGAGTCACAGAGATAATTATTTTGGCCATTTGAATTAATCCAATAACTACTTGCTTTGGATTTATATTTAATATATATTAAAAATGACTCCAATAATTCTGGAAGTTTGTGAGTGGCTTTGTATATATTTTAGCAAGCCACATAAAAATCTACAGAATTTATTTAAATGATTTAGTTGTTAAACTAAATCAAAACAAACAGAACAAAAATAGAAAACAGTAAATAAAAGCAGAGAGAGAGTTTTACCTCAGCTTACCTCGCAGCCCACCTGGCCCAACTCCAGTGGCCCAGCCGGCCCAGCCCACCTCCTCCCCCTTGTCCTCTTCCTCCTCTGCCAGGAGGACGAACAGAGGCGAGGCGTGGCGCGCGCCGACGCTGCCTCGGCCACCTCCTGCTTCCCCCTGGCCACCTCCTGCTTCCTCTCGTCGCCCTGGACCCCGTCCGCGATGCCACGCACCCCCCCCAGGCCTCTCACTCTCCCCGAGCTCCTCTCCTCCTCTGGCTCTCTCGCGCGCAGCCACCGAACACACCCGCCGCCGCCGACGAGCTTCCCCGTGGCCACCGGCCACCCCTAGCCTCGCCGATGCGCCCAAGAGCTCCCCCTCGACCCCTCCTTCCTCCCCACC
>NC_041383.1:448241827-448246071 GCF_002162155.2 Triticum dicoccoides | reverse complement strand
CTCTCCCCGAGCTCCTCTCCTCCTCTGGCTCTCTCGCGCGCAGCCACCGAACACACCCGCCGCCGCCGACGAGCTTCCCCGTGGCCACCGGCCACCCCTAGCCTCGCCGATGCGCCCAGGAGCTCCCCCTCGACCCCTCCTTCCTCCCCACCGACCCACGGCCCTACGGACGCGCCACAACGCCGCCGGCATCGCCGTTTCCATCGCCGGCCGCCGAGGATCTTCACCGTCAATTCGCCACCATCGTCGCTTCCCCGAGCTCGCTGACCCTCCCTGCACGATCCCCGTGAGTCCCTGCTTCGTTTCCCCCTAACCCCAAGCCCGATTTCGAGCTCTAGCCGCCCCCTCTACCGGAGCCGAGACGCTCCGCCGCACGGACTCGTCGCCGGCGAAGCCCTGGTGACCAAATGGCCCCGCGCGTGCGTCCGTTGCACTCGCAACGACCCGTGGAGCAACGCTAGCGTGGCAGCTAGCTTGTTTGCAAGCCGCAGCGCTAACCCCGCACCCACCCGAGCTCCGGCCGCCGCCTCGGGCTCCATTCCGGCGAACCCCGGCCACCCCCCGCACCTCCCGTTGGCCCCCCTAGATGCGCACGGGCACGGGCTACCCTCTGGTGCCCTTGGCTTGGCCCAAAACCGCTCGCAGCGCCACTCCGGCGAGCTCCCGCCGCAGTTTTGGTCGTTGCCGGCCGAACTCCGGCGACTGCCGACGTGGCACGCCTAATTAGCACTAATGACCCTGTTAAACTAACCCCGTGACACTGACAGTGGGCCCCGTAGCGGGTCAAAGCCCGGGTCAACGCGGGATTAGCCCCTGAGTCACTGACGTGTGGACCCCACACGTCAGGTTTGACCTGGACCGCCCGTTGACCTGCTGAGGTCAGCATGAGGTCATGCTGACGCCATAATTCATTTTCTGGAATTATTTTAATTCTAAATATTCAGGAAATTCCAGAAAATTGTAAAAACTTCTAAAAATCATAGAAATTCAACCGTAACTCCAAATTAAATAAATTATATATGAAAAATTATCAGAAAAATTCAAGGAATCCATCTGTACCATTTTCATGCATGTTAGAACAACTTATAGGTGCTGTTTAGCACAAATCAATTAAATGGCATTTGAATAATCACATATGGAGTTTGATTTTGAATCTTGTATTCAAACCAACTTCATTTAATCTGGGTTTAGGTGCATTAGCTCAAAACACATTCATTTTGCCATGTCATGATCATGCATCATATTGTGCATTGCATTGATTGTGTTTCCTTCTGTGTTGCCGGTATTTGTCCCCTCTCGATAGACGTGATACCGATGATGTGATCGTTGACACTGATGAAGACTCAATGTTATCTTCAGAAGTGCCAGGCAAGCAAAACCCCCTTGTTCATTCCGATAAAATCCCACTCTCTCGCTCCTGCTCTCTTTTACTGCATTAGGACAACAACGACATATTTGATACTTGCTGCGGTAGCTGAACCCCTTTATCCTCTGCATGACCTGTCATTGCCACAGTAAATAGATGAAACCCACTAGCATGAGTAGGAGTTGTTTGAGCCCTGTTGTGCCTACTCATTCATGCTTGTTTGTCATGCCTGCTACTGCTTAGAGTTGTGTCAGGTCTGATTCATCGGGGATGAATCAGAGGCGTGTGAACATGTCCCAATGTGTGTGAGCTAAGTGTGTGAACACGATTTGGTAAAGGTAGCGGTGAGAGGCCATGTAGGAGTACATGGTGGGTTGTCTCATTGCAGCCGTCCTCAGGAACTGAGTTCTGTGTTTGTGATCCATGACCAGCTACTACCACACATTGGAATGCTTAAGTGCCCCTCTCGACTTATTAATCAACATGATCTCTGTCCAGGAGTTGCAACTAGTTTCTGGTGTTTGTAGGTAGTGTTAGTAGTCTACCAAGTGGCACCCGGTACAGGTGGGCTTGGGATAGACTAGGCACAGTGGCCCGGTGTACCAAGTGGCACCCGGTTGGTGGGCTTGGGAACCCTGCACACATCGTTTGGGGCCGTAAGCGACACCCCGGCCGGATCTCCTTGCGGATGGAACCCGAATAGGCAATAAACCTGGACTAGAGACTTGTTCGGTTAGTCAGGTCGTGGCCGACTCCCTCGCCCGGCTTCCGCTTGAAGGTTGCCGAGGTACATGACGTGTACAGGGCGGTAAGTGGCGGGAGCGTGTGTGAAGAAGTACACCCCTGCAGGGTTATCATTATCTATTCGAATAGCCGGATTCCTCGGATATGGAAACGTGGACCCCTTATATCAGTTCATAGACAAGTGAAAGTGGATACTCTAAAATACGCAAGATAAGCGTGAGTGCTATGGATGGCGTTCTCGTAGGGAGACGGGAGCGGATCCATAGTGGTGTATTGGTTGGTGAATATGTGGACTCGTGTGCGCCACCTCAAAAGAGTTACTTGCAGTCGTAGTTCAGGATAGCCACCGAGTCAAAGCTGGCTTGCTGCAGTTAAACTCCACCACCCCCTTGTTGATAATGATGCATATGTAGATAGATCTGATGTAAGTCTTGCTGGGTACATTTGTACTCACGTTTGCCTATTTTATGTTTTTGCAGAGAGACTTCAGTCTCACTAGTAGTTCCGCTTGGTCTTCGACGTTTAGCTTGTTACCTCAGCTACGATCTTGTGCCCTCGGCAGGATCTGATAGATAGTCAGGCTTCTCAGCCTTTTTCAGTTATAGATGTCTGTACTCAGACATGATAGCTTCCGCTTGTGTTTTGACTTGTATGCTCTGATTGTTGGGTCATGAGACCCATGTTTGTAATGTCTCGCTCCTCGGAGCCTATTGAATAAACTACTTGAGTCGTAGAGTCATTTTGTGATGCCATGTTGTATTGCACATATCGAGCATATTGTGTGTATGTTATTGAAATGCTTGGTATGTGTGGGATCTGACTATCTAGTTGTTTATCTTTAGTAGCCTCTCTTACCGGGAAATGTCTCCTAGTGTTACCGCTGAGCCATGGTAGCTTGCTACTGCTCTGAAACACTTAGGCTGGCCGGCATGTGTCCTTCTTCGTTCCTGTGTCTGTCCCTTCGGGGAAATGTCACGCTTTGAGTACCGGAGTCCTGTTAGCCCGCTACAGCCCGGTTTACCGGAGTCCTGCTAGCCCAGTGCTACAGCCCGGACCCACTTGCTGATGACCGACACGTTCGAAGCTGGGTCATGAATGCCTGTCCCTGTAAGTCTGTGCCACTTTGGGTTTACGACTAGTCATGTCAGCCCGGGCTCCTTATCATATGGATGCTAGCGACACTATCATATACGTGAGTCAAAAGGCGCAAACGGTCCCGGGCAAAGGTAAGGCGACACCCGTGGGGATACCGTGCGTGAGGCCGCAAAGTGATATGAGGTGTTACCGGCTAGATCGATGTGACATCGAGTCGGGGTCCTGACAATATCTACGTATGATCATGTATATAGGCATCACGTCCAAGACAAGTAGATCGAAATGATTCTGCATCTACTACTATTACTCCACTCATCGACCGCAATCCAACATGCATCTAGTGTATTAAGTTAAAAACAGAGTAACGCCTTAAGCAAGATGACATGGTGTAGAGGGATAAATTCATGCAATATGATAAAAACCCCATCTTGTTATCCTCGATGGCAACAATACAATACGTGCCTTGCTGCCCCTTCTATCACTGGGAAAGGACACCGCAAGATTGAACCCAAAGCTAAGCACTTCTCCCATTGCAAGAACTCCCAATCTAGTTGGCCAAACCAAAAGGATAATTCGAAGAGACTTGCAAAGATAACTCAATGATACATAAAAGAATTCAGAGAAGATTCAAATATTGTTCATAGATAAGTTGGATCATAAACCCACAATTCATCGGTCTCAACAAACACACCGCAAAAAGAAGATTACATTGAATAGATATCCATGAGAGAGGGGGAGAACATTGTATTGAGATCCAAAAAGAGAGAAGAAGCCATCTAGCTACTAGCTATGGACCCGAAGGTCTGAAGTAAACTACTCACACTTCATCGGAGGGGCTATGGTGTTGATGTAGAAGCCCTCCATGGTGGATGCCCCTCCGGCGGAGCTCCGGAACAGGCCCCAAGATGGGATCTCATGGATACAGAAGGTTGCGACGGTGGAATTAGGTTTTTGGCTCCTGTTCTGAACGTTTGGGGATACATATGTATATATAGGAGGAAGGAGTATGTCGGTGGAGCAACAGGGGGCCACGAGGCAG
>NC_041383.1:448240047-448241702 GCF_002162155.2 Triticum dicoccoides | reverse complement strand
GGGGGGGCGCCCCCACCCTTGTGACCACCTCTGTTACTTCTTGGAGTAGGGTCCAAGTCTCCTGGATCACGTTCGGTGAGAAAATCACGTCCGTTTGATATTCCGTTTCTTCGAAACATTGAAATAGGCAAAAAACAACAATTCTGGGCTGGGCCTCCGGTTAATAGGTTAGTCCCAAAAATAATATAAAAGTGGAATATAAAGCCCAATATAGTCCGAAACAGTAGATAAAGTAGCATGGAGCAATCAAAAATTATAGATATGTTGGAGACGTATCAGTGGTCACCATGCATCCTCTCGGTCCATCGTGGCCAAAGCATACCGAGCGGGATTCTACTGGCCTCAAGCAAATGAGATGGCAAAGGATATAGTTGACAAGTGCGCAGGTTGCCAATTCTACTCCAACATGTCCCACAAGCCTGCATCTGCCTTGAAGACTATTCCACTTGTCTGGCCGTTTGTAGTCTGGGGATTGGATATGGTTGGACCCTTCAAGACCGGAAGAAGTGGTTTCACCCATTTGCTTGTAGCGGTCGACAAGTTCACCAAGTGGATCGAAGCCAAGCCCATCAAACACCTTGACGTAGGCACTGCCGTCAGTTTCATCAAGGAGTTGATATTCAGATATGGAGTTCCTCACAGCATTATCACATATAATGGCTCCAACTTTGATTCTGATGAGTTCAAGGCGTTCTTTGCCTCCCAAGGCACTCGGGTCAACTATGCATCCGTTGCACATCCGCAGTCGAATGGGCAAGCAGAAAGGACGAATGGTTTGATCCTTCAAGGGTTAAAACCCCGACTAATGCGCGACCTCAAGCACGCTGCTGGAGATTTGGTGATTGAATTACCATTCGTCCTATGGGGCCTGAGAACGACGCCAAACCGGTCGACTGACCGAACCCCTTTCTTCCTGGTGTACGACGCTGAGGCTGTGCTTTCGAGTGACTTGCTGCACAACCCCCCCGAGTGGAACTCTTCTCAGAAGCTGAAGCAGAGCAGGCACGCGAAGACGCAGTTGGTCTCCTAGAAGAGGAACACGAGATGGCTTTGATTCGGTTGACCATCTATCAGCAGGATCTGCGTTGATTCCATGCTCGCAATGTCAGAGGTCGAGCTTTTCAGGAAGGAGACCTTGTGCTTTGAGTGGATCAGAAACGGCCTCACAAGCTTGCTCTGGCCTGGGAAGGTCCCTTCATCATCACCAAGGTGCTTCACAATGGAGCGTACCACATCTAAATAGCCAAGAACATGGACGAGCCACGCGCATGGAACGCAGAGATGCTTCGTCCTTTCTATACCTAAAGTCACTCGACCCGACGAGTTGTAATAAGAGTACTTCAGTTTGCTTTCCAAAGACAAGGTTTTTACAGTATCTTAATGATTGATTCCCCGTAATCATTTGTGTCTAAATCCCCAAGTGGGTAGCTTAGCCGCGAACCTGATTCGCCTAAGTTTAAAAAACATTCCGAGTGGAGAGCAATCCTCCCACTCGGAGGCTTAGCTGCGACCCCGTACCCGCCTAAGTTAAAAACATTCCGAGTGGAGAGCAATCCTCCCACTCGGAGGCTTAGCTGCGACCCCGAACTCGCCTAAGTTAAAAACATTCTGAGTGGAGAGCAATCCTCCCACTCGAGGGCTTAGCTGCGACCCCG
>NC_041383.1:448184201-448239648 GCF_002162155.2 Triticum dicoccoides | reverse complement strand
GCCTAAGTTAAAAACATTCCGAGTGGAGAGCAATCCTCCCACTCGGAGGCTTAGCTGCGACCCCAAACTCCCATAAGTTAAAAACATTCTGAGTGGAGAGCAATCCTCCCACTCGGGGTCTTAGCTGCGACCCCATACTCGCCTAAGTTAAAAACATTCTGAGTGGAGAGCAATCCTCCCACTCGGGGGCTTAGCTGCGACCCGTACTCGCCTAAGTTAAAAACATTCCGAGTGGAAAGCAATCCTCCCACTCGGGGGCTTAGCTGCAACCCCGTACTCGCCTAAGTCGCAAAGATCCTTTGAGCTACGTCACAAGTACAACATAAGCTCCATCCCGATCCGCAAGGATGACAAGGTGTCGATTGAACACTGCGTCTGAGCTACGTCACAAGTACAACGTACGCTCCATCCTGATCCGCAAGGACGACGAGGTGTCGACTGAACACCACGTTTGAGCTGCGCCACAAGTAAATTTACTCTCCATCCCGATCCGCAAGGACAATGAGGTGTCGACTGAACACCATGTCTGAGTTGTGCCACAAGTACAATGTACTCTCCATCCCGATCCACAAGGATGACGAGGTGTCGACTGAGCACATCGTCAGACCCATTCGACGAAAGGTGAAAAGATCAAGCTCACTCGGAATCAAAAGATATTCAAAAGCGATAAAGGCAAAAGCCATGGTATTCAAAGAAAACCAAGTTCAGATAAATCCCGCAAAAGTTCATAACCACAACGGGCAGAAGTACTCAGGCATCAAGCCTGAAAGAGTTTAACAGTTACATAACCACTCGGCATTCCGAGGCAAATAAAGGTGAAGCATAATGTTTGTTCACTCGGCAGGAGGAGGACTTGCTGTATCGCAAAAGCTGTCAAGGTTGATGTTGTCTGCAATGCGAGTGGTGGCATCAAGGAAGGTGTCCATAAAAGACTGGAAGCTGAGGTTCTTGGTGTTGGCAACCTTGAGGGCCGCCACCTTGTCTTCTATGACTTCCTTGCAGTGTACTCGGACCAATGACAGAGCGACATCAGCGCCACAACGAGCAGATGACTTCTTCCATTCCTGCACTCAACAAGGGATTTGATTCAGTCGAGTCATCAAAGACTCGAGATCCTGTGAGAGTTCCGTCTGAGGCCAGAGTTCAGCATCAATCCGCGTCATTGCCGCCTTTAGTCGAGCGAGATAATTCACACATGCAAGACTCCAACCGCGGCACATTCATTGCAACGTCATCTTTGACAGGAGAGTTTATGGGGCCGAGACCTTTCTTGACCCGCCCAATTTCTGCTTCGAAGTCTTGACAAAGTTCTGCACAGTCGGAGAAGCAGTGAATTGACAGTTTGACAAGGTGTGTCAGTCGACATCAACAAATCAGTTGAACAAGAGGAAATACCTTCAAGCTTCAAGACCAACTTTGCAGCAAGCTGCCCCAGATAAGACTCCAATTCGCCCTTCTTGGCCTTGAGACTTCCAACTTCATCAGCCAAGCTTTCTTTGTCCTTCTTCAGTCGTGCAACCTCCTGGTTGGCTTTAGAAACGGCAGTCTTCAACTTGGAGTTCTCCTCTTCCAACTTTTTCACTGAGGCCAACTTCTTGTCCGCAAGTGCCGTTTTCTCTCGCCCCTCCTTCTGGGCTGCGGCAAGATCTTGATCCTTCTTCTCTAGAGGCTGCTTCATTTTCTCTTAAGAAATAACATTCTTCAGATGAGCTTGGAGTTGATGGTTTTCACTACACACATCTAGTCGTGTGGAGTCACTCGGTTCAAAGAGACTAAAAAAAGAGAGAGAATCATAAGGTGGACAGTTGATGAATGGTTACCTCCCATGGTAGCTGCTTCGTCCTGGGCCTTCTTGAGGTTCTTCTTGGCCAGTTCCAGATCAAGGTTGAGGCTGATCTGCTTCTTCTCCAGTTCAGAAAATTGGGCTCCAAGATCACAAGACTTCTGCAGTCAGCAAATAAGATATGTCAGTCGACAGAAACAAAAGTCAATCACAACGAAAGTTGCTCTAAGACTACCGCTGAATCAAACATTCAACAGTAGTCTCGGGGACTACACCCAGTGTGTGCACTTGGCGTGCCCCCACTGGTCCAGTTTTACACTCGGCATGGTCTGCCCAACATGAGTAAAAAAAAGGGATTCACAGACCCCAGCCAACTACTAGCAGTCGACCGCGGTGTCGGGGACTAGTGGGTGCACTCTGCGTGCCCCCACTGGTTCAGAAAAACACTCGACTCAACTTGGTCGACTCAAGTGGAAGAACTATTCAGCTCTAAGTCAGAAACACCCCAGTGGGTGATTGGATGCAAAATGCAGACCCATGATAGATGCACATAAAAGGTTCCAAAACGCTCATCCAAGGACATCGTATGGACAGTGAAGCAATAGTCGCAACTATCACTACTCAATAGACCAGTCGGAAACCAACTAACCTTGACGTTGGCTTGCAGAGCGGTGCTGGCATTGTAGGCAACCTGACTCGCCTCATGCACCACCTTCATCTGCTCCATCACGAGGTTTGCCTGGAGAAGGGCCTCCCTGGCGGCACTCGGCGGGTCGTCTGGAGTCTGGTATGCAGCAAAGAGCGATGATGGTAGTACAGTCGGAGCAGCCACAGGGTCGGAAGCATGGAGTTGTACTGGAGCAGCAGAGGTCTGAGCAGTCGACCCCGAAGGACGGTCAGTCTATGGAGGATTGGCAAAGGTAACATTGGTCTGAGCCGGATCTCCGAATCGCTAGACCACCGTCTCAGGCACTGATGTCGACTGAGGCACTTGACTCTCGGTCGCCCTCCCGCTTGAGGCCCTGCTCCTCCTTCTTCTCTCCCTCAGAGGCACTTCTTCTTCATCATCCGGAAGCTCAATGACATCCCGCGGAGCTGCAACAAAAAGCAACCTTCAGTGTTCAATCGAACAACAACCTAGTCGGCAGAATAAACTCAAGTTGGAAAGAACATACCGGCTTTGGAAGTGGTCACGTCATCGGCCTCCTCATCACCTGGGACCTTGTCAACGTCCATGGAAGTCGCAGAAGTTGCAGCGCTGAAAAAGTTCATAACCCACTCAGTCAGAGCAGAAGTATGAGTTGGTAGAAGAAAACGCAGAAAGATAGAGCACTCACCCAGAGGTAACACGAACGTCCATCTTGATCTTGGGCAAGGTCTTCCGAGGCTTCGAAGGGGCCACCTTGGGTTTCTTGGCGACCTTCTCCGTCTGCTCCGGAGTCGAAGTCCGAGTGCGCTTCTGTGCTTGGGTACTTGGAGCCACGGTCTTGCCGCGCCCGCCCGCTGGATCTTGGAGTTGCTTGGATCAATGCTCTGAGCAAGGTGGTGAGTCGACTACCTCTTCGTTGTCCGACTCATCACTATCTTCCTCGTCGTCATCTTCTGGAGATTGCCAGTCACCGCTCTCTTCTGTGCTGTCCTCTCCCTCCTGGTCTTGCTCCAGGGCTTATTCACCATTGGGCATCGAGTACATCTCAGTATAAACCTACAAGACAAGAAGTCAATCAAATATCAGTCGGATTCAGGAACAATTGCAAGACAAATTGAAGTACACTTGGAAGCGAAGATCAAACCCTGTCTGGCTAGTTGTTGTTGTCGAATGGATCGACTCTCCTGCTTCCCTTGGGGTTGTCCTTGTTTCCTATAATGCCCTTCAGCCACAGGGCCACCATCTCATCCGTAACCTCCTATGGGTGGACCCGAGCGGTGTCGTTGGCTCCCGATACATCCACATCGAGTGGTCACGAGCTTGGAGCGGCTGGATGCATCGACTGAGAAACACCTCCAGCAGATCCATGCCAGTTACACCCTGACGGACCAACTGGACCACCCTCTCCACAGTAGTCACTTTCAGTGAAGAAGGTTGCTGGGCACGATCTAAGGAAAAAGGGGGGAGACCAGTCGATTGACCGGGGGTCGCAATATCCTCGCAGTAGAACCAGGTCGTCTGCGAGCCCCTGACTGACTCGGGAAGTGTCATGGGAGGGAAAGCACTCCTCTTCCTCATCTGGATCCCTAAACCCCCACACATCTGGATAACGTGCGTCGTCTCGTCACTTGAATTCGCTTTCTTCATGGTCTGAGAGCGAATTGAGAAGATGTGTTTGAAAAGACCCTAGTGCGGTCGACAACCCAAGAAATTCTCACACATGGATACAAACGCGGCGAGGTACGTGATGGTGTTGGGAGTGAGGTGGTGGAGCTGAGCACCGAAAAAGTTCAAGAAGCCCCGGAAAAAAGGATGGGGAGGAAGGGAAAAGCCACGGTCGACGTGGGTAGCAAGGAGGACGCACTCACCCGACCGTGGCTGAGGCTCCGTCTCCCCCTCTAGCAGCCTCACGGCCCCGGTACAGATCAAAATGGAGTCAGCCAGCTCCTCCAAATCCTCTGGCCGGAGCGAAGATCAGATCCAATCGCCCTGGATCCAGCCCAGCGGCAGCGCGGACCTCAATAACGACCCCCGACTCGTCTTCTTGCCTTTCGCTGCCCCCGCCGCCTTCTTCACGTGCTCCTGCGCCGCCGTCTTGTCCTTCACCATGGTGGCGGGGCGGCGGCGCCGAGGGTGGAGGAAAAAGATGTAGTGGAGAAGCAGAGACAAAAGAGGGAGAATGGATGCACACAGCGCAGACGCCTCGGCCCCGACACCTTTTAAGGACCCGCTTTTGAGTGGCTGATGTGTGGGCCCGAGCAATCCTGTCAAATCCCGCAACAGTCGCGCGTCGGGTACGTGGCCAAAAAGGTGGTGCGGAAATCAAGGTGCCCCTGTCTATCCGTCCTGCTTACTGTGGCACGCTCCGCCTTGCGCGCTTCCCAAAATTTTGAATCCCGTGAGATCCGGGATACGCAGCAACCAATCGCGTCCAAGATTTCGCACTAAAGTAGCACTCAATGAGTGCCATATAAATCCACTCGGCAACTTCTGAATCGATCAAAGGCGACTGAAACAAAGCCGAAGTTCCAACATGGGCCTCCAATTCAGCATGGGTACTTGTGAAGCACAAGAGTCAAGGCAAGACTAACTTCAACCTTCTTTTTACTCGGACCTCAATCCATTCGGGGGCTAATGATGAGGACATAGAACTAGGGTAGGGTCATAGGCCTGACCTATATGCCCTACCCAAGGTCACTACCCTAGAAGCAAAGACATTCAAGGGACAACAGAGAGTACCAATTGAAGTCGTCGAGTGCAATCCACTCGACCAGTCATATCACTCGGGTACCCCTCCCTCCTAGTATCACTCAACCAAGACGAAGCCATTCGACTATACGAGAAACCACTCGACCTACAGAAGACCAGGAGTCACTTAGGACGACAACGGTCAGGCGTTCACTCTGTAGTCTTAAAGGTCATTAAATACACTTTATAGCTGGCGTTATCAGTAACGCCCTATCTTTATGTATATTGAACCCCTGTAACGGAGGGGAGCTGGGGTCTTGGCTTACTCTATATAAGCCACCCCTCCTCTGGGACAAGGGTTCGCACCCCCTGTAACACACACTCCCATATTCTAGTCGACCGCCTCAGGGCACCGAGACGTAGGGCTTTTACCTCCTTCGAGAGGGGCCTGAACTCGTAAACTCTTGTGTACAATCTCGCCATAGCTAGGACCTGGCCTCCTCATACATACCCCCTATTCTTACTGTCAGACTTAGTACCACGACAGGCGCCACCTGACCTTGTGGGCCCCACACAGCTCCATTTGACATAATTCCACTTCTATAAATTCCTTGAAATCCCAAAAGCAACAGAGAGCCTCCTGAAACAATTTTTTTGCCGCTGCAAGCTTTTGTTCTTTTGCGGTATCAACTGGAGGCCTTTTCCAGTACTTTGTCGGAGGGGGAATCGATCATGGAGGGCTTCTACATCAACATTGCCGTCCTTTTGATGATTTGTGAGTAGTTCACCACAGACCTACGGGTCCATAGCTAGTAGCTCTGATCTTCAATACAATATTCTCTTCGGAGATCGATTCGATGTAATCTTTTTGCGGTGTGTTTGTTGGGTTCTGATGAATTGTGGGTTTACGATTTGGAATGTTGATTGAAAGTGATGGACCTTTGATGGACGTTATTATGCATGATTGTTATAGCTTTGTATTTCTCTTCGATCTATATGTTTGTTTTAGCCTTCAGTTGAAGTGGTGCTTTGTAGTGGGTTCAATCTTGCGGTGTCCTAACCCAGTGATAGCAGAGGTAGCAAGGCATGTATTTGTATTGTTGCCATTAAGGGTAAAACGTTGGGGTTTAATCATATTGTTTGGTTTTATTCTGTTTCCATCATGTCATCTTGCTTAAAGCGTTACTATGTTTGTTATGAACTTAATACCATAGATGCAGGCATGAGTCGATCGATTGGTGGAGTAATAGTAGTAGATGTAGGCAAGAGTCAGTCTACTTGTCACAGACATGATGCCTATATACATGATCATTGCCATGAATATCGTCATAATTATGCGCTTTTCTATCAATTGCCTAATAGTAATTTGTCTACCTACCACATGCTATGTTCCTATAGAGAAGCCTCTAGTAAATACTATGCCCCCCGGGTCTACTTTATTCATATTACTAAAAGCAAAAATACCTTGCTGCAATTTATTTACTTTTCAATTTATCTTTCTATCATTATCAGATTTAATCCTTGCAAGTAACGAGTTCAAGGGGATTGACAACCCTCTTGCCCATGTTGGGTGCAAGTATTTACTCTTGTGTGTGCAGGTACTGCTTACTAGGAATTTGCTTGGTTCTCCTATTGGTTCAATAACCTTCACTACAAAAAAAACACATCCATGACATTATGGCCCAAACAAAAACTTTTTTTGTCATGGTTATTGCACTTCTATGACGATAATTGTGACAAAAACATGTATCATCATAGATGTGGTGGGCTCCTACTTCTATGGAAAAAATCATGACAGAAAATGGGCTTTTCGTCCTGGGCCGACCGAAGACGCATGATACGTTTCCGTCTTATCTACTTTTCCAAACATTTTCCCCTTGTTTTGGACTCTAACTTGCATGATTTGAATGGAACTAACCCGGACTGATGCTGTTTTCAGCAGAACTGCCATGGTGTTATTTTTGTGCAGAAATAAAAGTTCTCGGAATGACCTGAAAATCCACGGAGCAACTTTTCAGAATTAATAAAAAATACTGGCAAAAGAATCAACATCAGGGGGTCCACACCTGTCCACGAGGGTGGGGGCACGCCCCCTCCCCTAGGGCGCGCCCCCTGCCTCGTGGGGCCCCTGGACGTCCACCGACCGCAACTCCAACTCCATATATTTGCTTTCACGGAGAAAAAAATCAGAGAGTAAGTTTCATCACGGTTTACGATACGGAGCCGCTGCCAAGCCCTAATCTCTCTTGGGAGGGCTGGTCTGGAGTCCGTTCGGGGCTCCGGAGAGGGGGATTCGTCGCCATCGTCATCATCAACCATCCCCCATCACCAATTTCATGATTCTCATCGCCGTGCGTGAGTAATTCCATCGTAGGCTTGCTGGACGGTGATGGGTTGGATGAGATTTACCATGTAATCAAGTTAGTTTTGTTAGGGTTTGATCCCTAGTATCCACTATGTTCTAAGATTGATGTTGCTATGACTTTGCTATGCTTAATGCTTGTCACTAGGGCCCGAGTGCCATGATTTCAGATCTGAACCTATTATGTTTTCATGAATATATGTGAGTTTTTGATCATATCTTTCAAGTCTATAGTCACCTATTATGTGTTATGATCCGACAATCCCGAAGTGACAATAATCGGGATACTTCTCGGAGATGACCATAGTTTGAGGAGTTCATGTATTCACTATGTGTTAATGCTTTGGTCTGGTACTCTATTAAAAGGAGGCCTTAATATCCCTTAGTTTCCACTAGGACCCCGCTGCCACGGGAGGGTAGGACAAAAAATGTCATGCAAGTTCTTTTCTATAAGCACGTATGACTATATTCGGAATACATGCCTACATTACATTGATGAACTGGAGCTAGTTCTGTGTCACCCTATGTTATAACTATTACATGAGGAATCGCATCCAACATAATTATCCATCACTGATCCAATGCCTACGAGCTTTTCAAATATTGTGCTTTGCTTATTTACTTTACCATTGCCACAATTACAATTACTACAAAATTGCTACTATCACTTTTGCCACTGTTACTGTTACTTCCATACTACTTTGCTACTAAATACTTTGATGCAGATACTAAGTTATCTAGGTGTGGTTGAATTGACAACTCAACTGCTAATACTTGAGAATATTCTTTGGCTCCCCTTGTGTCGAGTCAATAAATTTGGGTTGAATATTCTACCCTCGAAAACTGTTGCGATCCCCTATACTTGTGGGTTATCAAGACTATTTTCTGGCGCCGTTGCCAGGGAGCATAGCTCTATTCTTTGAGTCACTTGGGATTTATATCCGCTGGTCACTATGAGGAACTTGAAAGATGAAAGAACTAAGATTTATCCCTCAACTACGAGGGAAGGTAAGGAACTGCCATCTAGCTCTGCACTAGATTCTCCTTCTATTATGAGTAAGCTTGCGACACCTAAACCTGCTTCTTCTATTAATTCTGATATGTCGCATGTTATTGATGATGCCACTTCTACTATGCATGACACTTATGATGAAACTACTTCTATGCTTGATACTACTGTGCCATTAGGTGAATATCTTGATGAACAACTTGCTAGGGTTAGAGAGAATTAAATTCCTGAAACTAATATTATTAAAGATAGTGATGATGAAGGCCCCCCCTAAATATGAATTGCCTATTGTTCCTGAGGGTTATGTTATGGACGAAGAAATTGCTAGAGACTTTCTTGCTTGCAATGATAGATCCGATCTTAAGAAGTTATTAGCTAAGATGAAACAGAAAACTCTGAATGCTAGAATGAAATATGACCCTGCTTTTGCTACTTCACCTATCTTTGTTACTGATAAGGATTATGAATTCTCTGTCGATCCTGAGATAATTACTCTGGTTGAATTTGATCTTTTTATGGCTATGAATCTGAAACTGTTGTGGCACATCTTACTAAATTGAATGATATAGCCACCCCGTTCACTAATGATGAGAAATCTCGCTACTATTATATCTTTAAGATATTTCTAGTCTCATTAAAGGGTGATGCTAAAACTTGGTTTAATTCTCTTGATCCTGGTTGTGTGCGTAGTCCCCAAGATATGATTTATTACTTCTCTGCTAAATATTTCCCTGCTCATAAGAAACAAGCTACCTTCAGGGAAATATATAATTTTGTGCAAATTGAAGAAGAGAGTCTCCCACAAGCTTGGGGGAGGCTTCTCCGATTACTTAATGCTCTGCCTGATCATCCTCTTAATAAAAATGAAATACTTGATATCTTTTATAATGGACTAACTGATGCTTCCAAGGATCACTTGGATAGTTGTGCTGGTTGTGTTTTCAGGGAAAGAACAGTCGACCAAGCTGAATTGCTATTGAATAATATGTTGACTAATGAAAATAATTGGACTCTTCCTGACCCAATTCCTGAGCCAATTCCTGAGCCAACTCCTAAACCAACTCCGAAGAAGAGGGGTGTTCTATTTCCCAGTCCTGAAGATATGCAAGAGGCAAAGAAATCTATGAAAAAAGGTATCAAAGCTGAAGATGTTAAGAATTTACCTCCTGTTGAAGAAATACATGGTCTTAATATACCACCTATTGAAGAAACACATGGTCTTGATAACCCGACACAGATAGTAAAGGTAAATTCTCTCTATAGATATGATAAGGTTGAAATCCCATCTACTAAGTTTGCTAGCCAATGCTTGGATGAATTTGATGACTTTGTGGCTAGACAAGAAAATTTCAATGCTTATGTTGGTAGATAATTAAAGAGTAATTCTTACATGATTGGACGCTTGAGTGATTATATGGCTAGAGTTAAAGGTGAACTTAAACTCATTAGTAAATAAGATTCTATGGTTACCACTCAAGCAGAACAAGTACTTAAAGCTCAAAGTGATTTGCTCGATGAATTAAATAATAAACATGATTTTGCTGTTAGAGTGGCTACTAGAACTGGTAAAATGACTCAGGAACCTTTGATCCTGAAGGCCACCCTAAGAGAATTGAGAAAGATCCTCAGAGAAATAATGTAGATGCACCTAGTCCTTCTAAAAGGAAGAAAAATAAAAATGATAGGACTTTGCATGCTTCTAGTGAACCTGTTGTAGACACACCTAAGAATCCCAATGATATTTCTATTTCTGATGCTGAAACACAATCTGGTGATGAACATAAAACTAGTGATAATGTTCATGTTGACGCTCAACCTAGCAATAATAATGATGTAGAGATTGAACTGTTGTTGATCTTGATAACCCACAATCAAAGAATCAACGTTATGATAAGAGAGACTATGTTGCTAGGAAGCACGGTAAAGAAAGAGAACCATGGGTTAAGAAACCCATGCCTTTTCCTCCTAAGCCATAAAAGAAAAAGGATGATGAGGTTTTTGAGTGCTTTGCTGAAATGATTAGACCTATCTTCTTATGTATGCGTTTAACTGATATGCTTAAAGTAAATCCATATGCTAAGCACATGAAAGATATTATTACAAATAAAAGAAAGATAGCGAAAGCTGAAATTTCCACTATGATTGCTAATTATACTTTTAAGGGTGGAATACCTAAGAAACTTGGAGATCCGGGAGTACCAACTATACCATGCTCCATTAAAAGAAACTATGTTAAAACTGCTTTATGTGATCTTGGAGCTGGTGTTAGTGTTATGCCTCTCTCTTTATATCGTAGACTTGAATTGAATAAGTTGACACCTACTGAAATATCTTTGCAAATGGCTGACAAATCAACTGCTATACCTGTCAGTATTTGTGAGGATGTGCCTGTTGTGGTTGCAAACGTTACTATCTTAATGGACTTTGTTATCCTTGATATTCTCGAGGACGGTAGTATGTCAATTATCCTTGGTAGACTCTTTTTGAATACTGCAGGGGCTGTTACTGATTGCAACAAAGGCAATGTCACTTTTCATGTTAATGGTAATGAGCATACGGTACACTTTCCGAGGAAACAACCTCAAGCTAACGGCATCAATTCTATTGGAAAAATTCCAACTATTATTATTGGAGGTTTTGAATTTCCTCTTCCTACTGTCAAGAAGAAATATGATATTCTTATTATTGGGGATGTGCATATCCCCGTTGAGGTAACCTAGTGTTATTCAAAATTTCTTCGGTTTCATGTGATTCGGAATGAGTTTGTTAACAAGACTTGATCAACCTTGTTAGTGGATTCCTTTTGATGAGCATGAGATGGATGAAATTAGAAAGCACAACCTTCTGTATCCTCCTTTTACTTTCTGTTATTTAGATTAAATAAAATAAAAATAGTATTTTCTGTCTGTTTTCTGAATTATCCATGCAATAAAAAATACCTAAAAATAAAAGTTCTCCAAATGCCCTGCAAATTTAATATGATTTTGTTGAAATATTTGAGAATATCTGGCACTGAGAACACAACATGGGGAGCTGGCACCTGGCCACAAGGGTCCAGGGCGCGCCCACCCCTGTAGGGCGCGCCCCCTGCCTTGTGGGACCATGGTGGCCCCCCTCCACTTATTCCTGCACCCACACACTTCTTCTTCCTCCCAAAAAAATCACCATCCAGCTCAAGCATGAGTTCTAGCTCACTTTGCTGCCATTTTCGATCTCCTTGCTCAAAGCTCCATTCACAAAACTGCTTTGGGGAATTGTTCTTTGGTATGTGACTCCTCCAATGGTCCAATTAGTTTTTGTTCTAGTGCTTTATTCATTGCAATTTTTTTCTGCCTAGGTGACCCTGTTCTTGAGCTTGCATGTCAAATTTATATGGTCCCAAGTAATTTTAATGCATGATATAGTCTCTAGGAACTTGTGGGAGTAGTTGCTATCAATTTTGTTGAGTTTGATTCACTTTTATTTTAAGTTACTAAAAATTTCAGAAATTTTCAGAAAAAGATGAAGAGATTTTTCTTGAGGGGCTCTTCTAGCCAAGGCTCTAAGGATAAACAAGCTAAGAAGAATGAAAAATCCCAAGTATAATCTTCCTCGTGTGGCGGAAGTATGGCCGTGTGAATGGCCTTGTGATGATTTCTTGAGAGCAGCCGGGATTTATGATGACTTTTATTCTTTGTTTGATAATGCGGGCCTCACCGACTTCCTCCACGACCAGGCTGAATAGTATCTCTTACTCACCAATACTTTCGTGCAAAATTTCTACTTTTATCCTAAGAAATCGCCTCCTTCAGTAGAGTTTCATTTATATGGTGTCGCTAGGGAGATGACACTATATGAATTTTGCACGGTTTGCAAGATACCCTTCTGGGGCAGCTTAGAGGAACCACATCGTAAATATGTGGATGGATTTATTGATACTATTACTGTAGGGGAAATGAGAAAGGTTTCCGATGCAAGAATTACTAGCATACATTTTCCTGTTTTACGCTACTTTGCAATATTTGCTAGTCGATGCTTAACTGGTCGTGGAAACTGTGGAAACCTTAGTGTTCCTGATATTATTATTTTGTTCCAAGCTTTATTTCGTGATAACTTTGTTAGTATGGGCGCTATTATTGCTAAACGATTAAGCCTGAACCGTACGAAGGGCCCCATCTTTGGAGGTATCTATGCTTCACGCCTTGCTAAACATTTCAGGATACCTATTAGGCATTTTGAGAAAGAGGAAAAACTGCTGCCCCCTACCTTTCTAGATTATTAGAGCATGGTAGCACATGAGTTTATTGTTAAAAATGATGATAAGATGCTTTTGTATAATTTGAGATTTCATAAGAAACACAGTGAGACTATTACCTTGCCTGCGTCCTCTTTGTTTGATTTAACTGCAGGCCCTTACCTCGTCTTGCCGGAGGCTGTCTACGTGCTCCGCGGCCAGACATCAGCTCTAGAGCTTGAGCCGGAACCACCACTTGACCCTTATCGACCATCCTGTTATCAGTGGGATCTAGAGGAGATCGCTAGCCAGTGGCAGTACAATGACACTCCTCAGTACACCAGGGAGAGTAGCCGCGATCCATGGGCATGGACCAACTTAGGCCAAAAGCCTAAGCTTGGGATAGTACGTATTTCTCATCGACATTACATTCATGTTTACACACTCATGCTAGTTGTCGGTGCTCATACTTTTTCATTGTACTATCCATGCTAGTTTAATTTCTTTTTCTAGCTTTCTTCTTGTGTGTTTGATAAACCTTAAGAAAAACCAAAAAATTAGTTAGTTTACTTTCCATGCTGTAGTAGTAGTAACTAAAAGAAAACCCAAAGAGATTTCTCGTTCTTCTTTTGCTTGTTGGGAGCTTTCCCGTGTAAATAGTTTTATTTCTTTTCCTTCCTTTGGGGGTCTAGAGGAGAAGACCATAATGAAAATGTTGAGTGGCTCTAATATGCATGATTGTTGATTTAACCAAGAGCCCATAGTACCTTGTCTTCTCCCTTGAATTGAATGCTTGCAGATTCCAGCTTAGTCCAATGCACGTGCACTTTTATTATTATACACACCGTTCGGCCGTGCGAGTGAAAGGCAATAATGACGATATATGATGGACTGGTTGAGATGGAGAAGTTGGTATGAACTCGACCTCTCTTGTTTGTGTAAATATGATTAGTTCATCGTTCCTGATTCAGCCTATTATGAATAAACATGTTTGCAATGACAATTAGAGATTGTAGTTGCTTATGCCATGCTTAATTAGCTAGGAGCTTATAATGGTTTACCTTGCGTGCCAACATGCTATTAAAATGGTTGTGATGTGGTATGATAGGGTGGTATCCTCCTTTGAATGTTTCGAGTGACTTGACTTGGCACATGTTCACGCATGTAGTTGAAACAAAATCAACATAGCCTTCATGATATTTATGTTCATAGTTGGCTGCTTCCCTGTCTCTTTCTAGCCTTCACCTGTAATAAGCGGGAATACTGCTTGTGCATCCAAACTCGATAAACCCCAAAGTTATTCCATATGAGTCCACCATACCTTCCTATATGCGGTATTTACCTGCCGTTCCAAGTAAATTTGTATGTGCCAAACTCCAAACCTTTAAATGAAATTCTGTTTTGTATGCTCGAACAGCTCATGTATCAACTAGGGTTGTCTGTCTCTTCCATGTTAGGCGGGTTAGTCTCAATAGGAGTGGACTCCACTCCTCATTCACGGGAAAATGGCTGGTCACCGGGATGCCCAGTCCCATGCTCAAATCAAATCAAAATAATTGCAAACAAAACTCCCCCAGGATTGTTGCTAGTTGGAGGCCCCGTTGTTTCGGGCAAGCCATGAATTGATGCTTGTTGGTGGTGGGGGAGTATAAACTTTACCATTCTGTTTGGAAACCGCCTATAATGTGTGTAGCATGGAAGATATCGAGTTCTTATAGTTGTTATATTGACAGTGAAAGTATACTGCTCAAAATGTTGTTCACCTCTATTTTAAAATCGAGCTCTGGCACCTCTACAAATCCCTGCTTCCCTCTGCGGAGGTCCTATCTATTTACTTTTATGTTGATTCATCACCCTCTTATTAAAAAGCACCCGCTAGAGAGCACCGCTGTCATTTGCATGCATTACTATTAGTTTATATTGGGTTTGACTATGACTGGATCTCTTTTACCATGAATTACAATGTTTAGTCAGTCCTTGGTCTTTAAAGGTGCTCTGCATTTATGTTTTGCGGTCTCAAAAAGGGCTAGCGAGATACCATCTTGTTATATCATGTTATGATTGTTTTGAGAAAGTGTTGTCATCCATGTTTTATTATTATTGCTCGCTAGTTCATTATGCCATTGCTATGAGTAAACATGAGACCTAAGTGTTATTGTGAATATGGTTAGTTCATAATCTTTGCTGAAAACTTGAATGCTGGCTTTACATATTTGCAACAACAAGAGCAAACAGAGTTTGTAAAAGTTTTTCTTTATCACTTTCAGATTTTCAACTGAATTGCTTGAGGACAAGCAAAGGTTTAAGCTTGGGGGAGTTGATACGTCTCCGTCGTATCTACTTTTCCAAACACTTTTGCCCTTGTTTTGGACTCTAACTTGCATGATTTGAATGGAACTAACCCGGACTGACGCTGTTTTCAGCAGAATTGCCATGGTGTTATTTTTGTGCAGAAATAAAAGTTCTCGGAATGACCTAAAAAACCACAGAGCAACTTTTCAGAATTCATAAAAAATACTGGCAAAAAAATCAATGTCAGGGGCCCACACCCTGTCGATGAGGGTGGGGAGCGCGCCTCCCTGCCTCGTGGGCCCCCTGGACGTCCACCGACCTCAACTCCAACTCCATATATTTGCTTTCGCGGAGAAAAAAATCAGAGAGAAAGTTTCATCACGTTTTACGATACGGAGCCACCGCCAAGCCCTAATCTCTCTCGGGAGGGCTAATCTGGAGTCCGTTCGGGGCTCCGGAGAGGGGGATTCGTCGTTGTCGTCATCATCAACCATCCCCCACCACCAATTTCATGATGCTCACCGCCGTGAGTGAGTAATTCCATCGTAGGCTTGCTGGACAGTGATGGGTTGGATGAGATTTACCATGTAATCAAGTTAGTTTTGTTAGGGTTTGATCCGTAGTATCCACTATGTTCTGAGATTGATGTTGCTATGACTTTGCTATGCTTAATGCTTGTCACTAGGGCCCGAGTGCCATGATTTCAGATCTGAACCTATTATGTATATACGCGAGTTCTTGATCCTATCTTGCAAGTCTATAGTCACCTATTATGTGTTATGATCCGACAACCCCAAAGTGACAATAATCGGGATACTTCTCGGTGATGACCGTAGTTTGAGGAGTTCATGTATTCACTATGTGTTAATGCTTTGGTCCAATACTCTATTAAAAGGAGGCCTTAATATCCCATTGTTTCCACTAGGACCCCGCTGCCACAGGAGGGTAGGACAAAAGATGTCATGCAAGTTCTTTTCCATAAGCACGTATGACTATATTCAGAATACATGCCTACATTACATTGATGAACTGGAGCTAGTTCTATGTCACCCTATGTTATAACTATCACATGAGGAATTGCATCCGACATAATTATCCATCACTGATCCAATGCCTATGAGCTTTTCACATATTGTGCTTTGCTTATTTACTTTACCGTTGCCACTGGTACAATTACTACAAAACTGCTACTGTCACTTTTGCCACTGTTACCGTTACTTCCATACTACTTTGCTACTAAATACTTTGCTGCAGATACTAAGTTATCCAGGTGTGGTTGAATTGACAACTCAACTGCTAATACTTGAGAATATTCTTTGGCTCCCCTTGTGTTGAATCAATAAATTTGGGTTGAATACTCTACCCTCGAAAACTGCTGCGATCCCCTATACTTGTGAGTTATCAACGCACTGATGTCTACTATGCAACTTTTTCTTGTAGACTCATGTTGGGCCTCCAAGCGCAGAGTTCTGTAGGATAGTAGGAATTTTCCCTCAAGTGCATGACCTAAGGTTTATTAATCTATGGGAGGCATAGGATGAAGATGGTCTCTCTCAAACAACCCTGCTACCAAATAACAAAGAGTCTCTTGTGTCCCCGACACACCAAATACAATGGTAAATTCTATAGGTGCACTAGTTAGGTGAAGAGATGGTGATACAAGCGTAGTAATGATAGTAGATATTGATTTTTGTAATAGGAACAATAAAAAACAGCAAGGTAGCAAGTAATAAAAGTGAGCACAAACGGTATCGCAATGCTTGAAAATAAGGCCTAGGGTTCATACTTTCAATAGTGCAATCTCTCAACAATGCTAATATAATTGTATCATATAGCCATCCCTCAACACGCGATGAAGAATCACTCCAAAGTTCTTATCTAGCGGAAAACATAAGACAAAATTGTTTGTAGGGTACGAAACCACCTCAAAGTTATCCTTTCCGATCGATCTATCGAGCTATCCCTTTAAGTGTCACAAATAGCCCAAGAGTTCGTACTAAAATAACACCGTATGATACACATCAACCAACTCTAATGTCACCTAGATACTCCAATGTCACCACGAGTATCCGTGAGTTGATTATACGATATGCATCAAACAATTTCAGATTCATAATACTCAATCCAACATAAAGAACTTCAAAGAGTGCCCCAAGATTTCTACCGGAGAAACAAGGATGAAAACATGTATCAACCCTATGCATAGATTACCCCAATGTCACCTCAGGAATCCCGAGTTGAGTGCCAAAACATATATCAAGTGAATCGATATGACACCCCATTATCACCATGGGTAGTCATTGCAAGACATACATCAAGTGCTCTCAATCCATAAAAGTATTCAATCCGATAATAATGAAATCTCAAAGGGAAAACTTAATCATCACAACAAGATAGAGAGGGAGAAACACCATATGATCCAACTATATTAACAAAGCTCGCGATACATCAAGATCGTGCCAAATCAAGAGCACGATAGAGATCAAACACATAGCTACTGGTACAAACCCTCAGCCCCGAGGGTGGACTACTCCCTCCTCATCTTGGTGTCCGTCGGGATGATGAAGATGGCCTCCAATGATGATTTCTCTTCCGACAGGCTGCAGGAACAGGGTCTAGATTGGTTTTTTGTGGCTACAGAGGCTTTCGATGGCGGAACTTTGATCTAGGATTATTTCTGGGGTTTTTTGTATTTATAAGATTTTTTGGCATCGGTCTCACGTCCAGATGGGCTTCGAGGTGCCCACTACCCACCAGGCCACCACTTTGGCCCCTGACGTGCCTTGGTGGTTAGTGGCCACCTCGTAGCTCTTCTGGCCCTCCCACGAAGCTTCGGGGGTCTCTTTTGTTCCAAAAATAAATCGTCAAAAAGTTTTAGCCCATTTGGAGAACATTTATTTCTACACAAAAAACAACACCACGATTGTTCTGCTGAAAACATCGTCAGTCCGGGTTAGTACCATTCAAATCATACCAAAACCATATAAAATTATTGTAAACATGGCATGCATACTTCATAAATTGTAGATACGTTGGAGACGTATCAGCATCCCCAAGCTTAATTTCTGCTCGTCCTCGAGTAGGTAAATGATAAAAGAAATAAGTTATGAACTGTGAATGCTAGCATAGTGCATAAGTTTGATAAATGATAATTTCAATCACTTTTCCTAGCATCATAACAACAACTCTTTCTCATAAAACTCATCATGGTAAAGTAGCAATTGAAAATGGAATTTTTGATGTGGAATGCTACCTATCATATTCCTCATATACTCTTTCCTTTTATAGCATGGACATTTGGACTTGAATGATTCAAAGCAATAGTCTATAATTTGACACGAGGACATCAATACTGTTAGGACCGAGAGTATATCGACCAGAGGGGGGGGGGTGAATGGGAGATTCAAAAATTCTTGCGAATGTTTTGAACCGAACCCAAACACAAGCAGGGGAAATAGGGTATGATAGAAAAGAACTTAATCAGACTTGATATTGAGGATCATTTCCATTGAGATAGCAAGCAACAATAGATTGAGCATAGACTACCACAGGTTTGACAATAACAATGATAATGCAATATGCAAATAGATATAGTAACATGAGAGAGCACAAGGTATGAACTATGAGGGAGACATCAAGAGATAACAACGACGAGGTGAATGAAAGATGGCACGGGGACAACACTCTAGATATGGTAAGTACGGATCTAAAGTATGAACTGAATAGATTACACTGAATGATGAGAATGCACCAGCATAGGAAATGAAAGATAACATATGGGAATGACATATATGATTGACACAAATGATATGGAACAATCATAAACAGATCATATAAACTATTGTCAGAGAGCACGAAAGGAAACTGCTGAAAGTAATGCAGTAAACTAGATTGAACCAGTGGTGCTCGATGGTGACATATGAATTTGGTAAACCAGTTTTCCCTTCTGCCAAAGGACTACGTCTGCTTGGAGGGGTTGTGATAACACAGAAGATAAACTCTCCTCGCCCTATTCTCCTTCAACTCAGAGCTAATCAGACTCTAGTTGATTTCACTCGTGGTAGATACTTGTCGGCGATTTCCAAACCTTCGGTCGATCTTCGCGAACCACAATCACTCTTGGTTGCTGAAGATCTAGCTCAGTGAAGACAACAACTCTTCAACACTCGAGCCGACACCTATCCGTCTAGAGAGTGCACAGCTCTAAAGAGTAATAGGCACAAGAACTCTAACTCAGAACTACTGTGATGCTCAACCACTATTTAAGTCTGGGCTCTTGATTTTTCTCTCGGTGGATCTTAAACTCAAATCACTCGGAGATGGGATGCTCAATCAATCTTCTCAGAAATCTTAAGCGAAGCAGCCAACGAACAACGTTGGAGCGGGGTGGCTATTTATAGCCGCAACCTTCCTTGAAGGGAAATGACCAAATTGGACATGTGGAGCAGCCAATGGCCGAATGACACGAGTCCAAAGGTTGGTAATTGAGCACAATGGTAACATTACTTGCAGAGGAAGTAAAGCTAACTTCTCAGTTCGAAAGATATCTCTTGCAGCATGAAGAATAACTTCTACTGCTGCCAGGTAATCATTCAAAACATAAAGAGATTTCTCTCGCATCTTTCAGAGGTTTTGGGCTAAGCATCACAGCGGATCTAAGATTAGAGAACCTATACCCCTCTTAATAGTACGGAGGTCCTATGACTCAAATAAATGAAAGAAGAACAACGAGATGAATACTACGTCTTCACTTTGTCTTCGACTTCCATTCACTATGGTCATTTTCTTCAGACATAATCTTTGAACCAAATGCTTTACGTCAGCAATAAATTGAGAGGGGCTAACTCCTTCACATCAATCTTCTCGCCTACATGTCTTCAACAGATGTAGCTCATTCTTCTCTACAACGCAGATATTCTTCGGTGAAGTTCCTCGAACTTGATGCCGGGGACAACATTCTCTTCGGTACTGCATGGACTATTTCTCTCTGTATGCACTAGCAAGCAAATTAGTCCATGCCTGTTTCTGTCAACAACCTCCAAAACACAAGAGGGAAATTATTGCACCAACAATCTCCCCCTTCTTGGACGATTGTTGACAAAACAGAACACATCGAAGGATAGATAAATGAATGAAATAGAATGCGAAGGATAATGAAAGACGAGAGATAATTGCAAAGATAAAACACGCCCCCCTGAAGATATGCACCGGATGCATAGTAGATAGAACGGAGGGTAGCGAGATGAATCGCCGTACGAGTGATATTGACATATGGTCTATTTCGTGGTCTCTTCCAATACACTCGACATTGTCTAAGGTATTTCCTATCACACACAATCTTGAAGGAGATATGTTAGATCGAGTAAATACTTTTAAATGATTTGTGACGAAAGATAAGACATGAAGATTTTCTCAGAACACGATTTGAAACCACACGAGATAAAAGTTCCCTACAAGTTAGATATTCGAGAATAATCAGAGCAAGGGAAATATTGGGATATTGCTCAAGGAGGTAAGCTTCAGACAAGGTTATCCTGCAACAAAGTTAATACGAAGGATATAAGTGAGGAAAAAATAACTTATGACTCAGATAGAGAGATTTTGAATCTCAGCATATAATCTAAAGCTGACTTTCTTCTCTTGCAAGGTTAGATAGTGAAAGATAATCAATATAGACCATCTAACCAAAAGACATATAATCTCAAGGAGTAGAATGCCTCTGTTAGAGAGGCATGATTTCCAATCCTCCTTGAAAACTTTCACTTTCCCTGCACCATTGATAATTGTCGAGGATATTCTTTGCTAGGGAGTAAACTTTCGATAGCACCTGCAAACATATAGTTGGAATCAAATAGCATTGCCGGGGGGTTATTAACAGTACATGACAACCGAGTATTTCAACACCACATGCGGTGCTTTAAGTTTCAGAAACAAAGAGTTCGAGGAAAAACCACAAAGTTTGTTAGAAAAGCAATTGGCGAATAAAACACACCCTGCAAATATCTCGCTGATCTATCACCCGATGTACTACTCCCCCCTTTTGTCAACAAGTGTCAAAAAGGAAAGAGAATGCATACGAGGAACTACTCATCCGAAGAAGCCTCAGAACCAGAAATCGAACTGTTCAGAGAAGTAGAGCGAGCAATGGTCGAAGCCAAAGCAGGAGTTGGTGATGCATCATGGGCTTCGAGATTCGCTTTGAGAGTAGCAGAGCGAGGTGCTTCTGGCTTGTAGACGAAATTCCCTGCCATATCTTCAAGAATATCATCAGGTTCGACAAACAGCAGGTCAGTTGAGGCAGAATGCTGAGGGAGAACTGGTGTTTGCCTTCAAATTCTAGGTACTTCAAATAGCTCTAGATAATCATATTCCTTTTCGGTGCCCTTAGCTGAAAGTTGCTTGCGAGTGTAATGCTTGCGAAGAAGTGTCCAGGAGTGCTTCTTCTGTTCCTTCTCTAGCTTGCCGAGCATAATTATGAAGCAGATTTAATTCAAACATCATATCTAGCTTTTCTTTTCTATTGAGTTTGATATGGCTCTCCAGGGCTTGCTGAGTGAGAACAAAAATCTCATAGAGAGAAGGATTTTCTTCATGAGGGATTTCAACTCTTGCTTTCTTGACTTTCGAGGCTCTGGCAGAAGAAGGCATAGAGGCAGAGGTAGTGACATCCTGTGACTCCCTGGATTTTGGCCCTCTCCTTTTCTTTTGTTTTTCTTTGGATTTTTTATTTGAATTGCTTTTCTGTGGCTGTGTGGTCCTGAAACCTGGGAATATCATCTCTTCCCAGGCTCCCAAGTGGCTTGTCATCCTCAAAACCATCTTAAGATCATGCCATTTCCTATCTTGGACCAATCCCAATATTCTTTTTATTGGGAATATTCCTTTTTCTATTAAAGGAATAATCATTTTTGCCCTAGGTTGTGAAGCAACCTACCTTTCTATCATCCACAAAATTCCCAAATAATTCTTATAAATTGTTTGGGTCATATCTTCCGCAGATATGTCAAAACCCTTCCTTGGCATGATAAAAAATAATTCACAAATATTCCTTTTCCTATTCTGCCCTAAGTGGCTTTTTGAAAAGGAAGTGCTATTTATCTTTTCTTTTTTGTCCCCAAACTTTTTGGGCACTCTTTCCTATCCATATCATTGTATCATGTCAAAATTTAACTCAATTTGCCTAGTGAATCTTCCTCAGCAAATTCCCAAAGTTTTCGTCAGATGGAAGCCTTGTTGAAGGAAGTACCAGCTAGGAGTATCCAAATGAGTTGTAATTTTGCAAGCTAGTTCATGTGCTCATAACATGACTCTCCACCAATTTTCAGCTCTATATAATAATCTATGTGAGAACACCATCCAATCTTGGTTTCTGATCAGATTTTTAGGTTGTGAAGCAACTATATTTTATATTGCTTCGTTATTGCTGAAAATTTACCAGGACATTCTCCTATCCTATAAACCCTCTTTACCAAATTTGGGTTCAGTTCATCTAGCCATTTGCCCTCTACAATTTTCTCAATATTCTGTCCATAGAAGACCTATGTGAAGGAAGTACCATTTTGGCACGTCCAATTGGTATTAAACTTTTACAACATCATTCCGCCTTGCCAAATTTTATCCCAACCCAATGCTCTATGTGAGTGCCTCATCTAAATCAAGTTTTTGGACCAAATATGCAGTTACAAAGCAACTATGTTGTTTTGTGGTCCATTTCTCCTCAAACTTCACAGGACAGTAGTCCTTCCTATCCTGAACCTCCTAGACAGCAAGTTTGTCCCTTTACTCATCTCATGTCACCACAGTAGTCTGTCCAAGTTTGCAACAACAAACTTTCATCGATCCCTTACTTCAGTTCAGAGCTTCTTTCTTCGATCTATCACCTCTAGTATGTCTACAGGATCAAGGACAAGATGCTAGACAACAATTTCCTGCCTCTCGAGTCCTTTCCTGCATGTGCACGTGGTGATCGTGCTGTTGGCACGCCTGTGCACACGCTATGCAGCGTTTGGCCACGTCCAGAGCATTGGCTAGCTCAAGTCTCTTCCCCTCTGGTTGTTCCCTCACGCCATAGTATGTCTAGCAGTATCCTCTCATTGTCGCCTTCGCCCTGGACCCCTCTTCCCCTCCGGATTCTTCCTTTACATGCCATCTCCGTTGAGGAAGAATGAGTGATCGTGACCGCCGTCGTCTTCCTCTCCCCTGGCCTCTTCCTCCCGAGCTGTCGTGTCCTCCTGCTCCTTGTCAGGTCGGCTGCACCGCGACGCCGAGCTAGTTCTACCCCTTCGAGTCCGAGCACTGGAGCTCCGACGACATGTCCTGCAGCCGTGCTCGCCCACCCGCGTGGTCCCGACTATTTAAGCCCACCCCGAGGCCTCCCGAGCATCCCATCCTCCTACTCACTCTTCTAGCTACCGCCCCAACCTATCAATTCATCACTGGAGTCCCCCATTGCTCTCCATGACCGCCGTGCCCGCTGGTGATCTCCGTCTAAATTCCTGCAGGCCACACCACCACCCTCCATCCTACCACCACCAGAAGAACACCTAGACCTCCACTAGCCGCCCCATCCCCTCGGAGCATCTTTGGGATGCCCGTGCCCACGTTCCCCATGTTTGGATGCCGCTAGCATCTGCAGGAACCCACGCCATAGCCACTCGGGTCCTCGTCGCCGTCCGTTCTTAGCTAGCATGGAGGCAGCATCCTCTCCTAATCTCGTCGGTGGTCGGAGCGTCTCGGAAGATGGCCGAAGTCGGCCGAAGGAGGGTCAGTGCCGTCGGCCTCCCTCTGTTCTATGATGAGGTGTTGAGGGAGAGAAGGAGGCGGGAGGAGAGAGAGATTCAGCGGACCCCACCAGTCAGCCACACGGGGTGTTGACCCCGGTCAGCTAACATGGCAAGTGGAAACGTCTTTCCCAATAGTATGGTTTCGTCTTCAGAAAGCGTATTTTTCTTCTCCTTCGGCCTAAAGTACGTTTTCTTTGTAAGTAAACGTATTCTCAGCATTGCGCTTTCTGTTTTTCCAGTCAGGGGCCTGTTTGTGAAGGTCTTTTTACAGATTGGTCCCTGGACTTCAAACGTCTATATATCCACAACCGTAACTCCGAATCAGGTGATTCCAAGGCCCACGTCTTCGTCTCGTCGAGCCCGTTCTTTTGGTTTCATTTTCACTATGTGTTCACATACTGGAAATGACCAGTTTTCCCTTGCCCTTATCTAGTCCCCTCCGAGAGAGAAGCATTTCTGGCGAATCTTTCCGCGACTTCACCGCACTTCCTCCCGGTGGATCCTTCATCCCCAGGCATGCCACGACAGCCACTTGCCTGATGATCTTGCAGTAGCCATGATTTCCTACTTGAATAATAAATTGTTTGTGCATGTTAATGTTTTCTGAATGTTATATATATGCTCATGAATCCATGCTTATCTTTATGATATGATCCTTTAGCATCTGTTGGTTAAATGATTGCATGCTAGCATTATTATCATGTTATATTCTAGTAAGTCTTTTTCCGAAGCTAGTAGTCATGCTATGTTCATATGAGGGTTATACTTGTGTTACTCATGCTCATTGGTATGCCATGCTCATTTGCATCTGGAGAATGATTTATTGATGTTGATATGTTAAATAGTGGATGTTGCTCGTCCATGCTCATGTTGATATTGTGCTCATGTGCATTGCTATTTCATCATGTTATTGTGGCTCAGCTATTTACTTTTCAAGTTTAATCTGATATTAAATGAACTTGAACACCTGTTGGCTTAGTCATAATGCCATCAAGATGAGCTGACCAGTGCAACCACATTTGTCTTTATGGGAAGAACCTAATGTGGTCTATTGTCATGCCTCTCGCTGGTGCCTCCAACTAGGGAAGGTCATGGGCGTGCGCTACCCTGATCAGGTAGGCGATCATAAGACTTGTGTGCCCATGGTTGGTATTGAGCTCATGTCCCCTGTTGGGGCCGTTTTAGTTTTGCCACGACGGTGGTCGTTGGATGTCTAGAGTGGCATCGGGGCCACCCATGACTTATCCCATAGGGGAGTTTGTCGAAGTGGATGGGAGAGTGTCATGCAATAAATCGGTTTTGTTAGAACCCCGTTGGTCCACCCGAATGGGAGCACAAGGCCTTGGGTACCATAGTGTGGGTACAATGTACTAACCTCTGGAGAGTGTATAATCTATCGATATCTGCGCCAGCAGATATGGGCCCAGTTCGTAGTAGGTCACACTATGAGTCAACAGTAATAAAAACGTGACTAATAAACAACCCCAGTTCAATTAGAAAAGAAGTTGGTTGATCTTGATGTGGTCGCGGGAGGTTCACCATGGTATTCTTGATAATGATGAGATGATCTTGCGAGGATCACAATGGTATTCTTGATAATGATCTTGTGAGGATCACAATGGTATTCCTGATATTGATTGAAGTGCTCCCGTGACCACGATGGTAAGTAAGATTGGCATATCTATGGTGGTTACGAGGTAACCTCCAAACAGAGTAATTGGATCCTGATAGTTTAAACTTGTTACATGCTTGTATCATCATTGTTCATGTCTCGAGTAACATGTTCATGCCATGCTCATCTGATCTTGTTCTAGCGGTATCTTGTTCACCCCATTGCTCTAGTTGTACAATGCTCATCCTTGTTTACCCTGTAAATGATATGTTGTTGTTTGTCTTGATTGCTTTTGGTTGCCATGAGCTTGCGAGTACATTCAAAGTACTCACCTGGCATGTCATGCCAGTTTGTAGGTCATGCCGTGTTTGCTTGATTGCCGAGGATCCCAAGTTTGCGAGCTAGGATAAGCGTTCCAGCTAGAGTCTCTGCGGAGTGGAGTCCATCACTGTCGTTGTTGTTCCGCTGCTAGAAGTTATTTCGCGGCTTCAAGTTGTTTTGCTGCTAGCATGGAGCAACCTGAGCAGGCGTAGTGTCGTCATGCCGATGTAATTTGTTGTGATATAGGAACCCTTATATCCGTATCATTTGTAATAAAGAGCTGATTTGTTCTATGCCAAGCAATGCCGTATTCCAGATTACTTGATCTCTGGGCTGGGATACGGGGTGTTCTGGTCTCTCTGAGCCAGGGTGCCACAAGCATTGGTATCAGAGCATGTCTGGCTGTAGGATGCCCTAGTCCGCATGAGCATTAGAAAGCGGTTATATCGAGCCTAGTCAGTCTACTGCATTTGGTTGTTGCATTTGTTTGTCGCATAGCATGCATATAGATTTATTATCTGGTCGCTAATGGTTGATCTTGTGAGTGTAGGTGGCATCAGTTTCGATTCACTACCTGCACCCTCTAGCTTTGCATCCCTGCTTCTCGGTGTTTGGCGTCATCTCTGTCCCAGCAGAGTGATGCCAAGGTACCTAGTGTTCCAGACACCATTTGTAGGAGTTATGCTCAAGTATCACACTGATATCTTCCCGCCAGCCACCCCTATCATTTCGGTGATAGACATGTTTCTATCACGGATCTTGCCATCCCACCCGCCGGGTTGGCAACACTTACTGATCTTTGCTAGCATAAAAGGGCAATGCCAGCAAGCCTTGTTTTTCACCTCTATCCTACTCTATCACCCATTCTTTGGACGTGTATGATTTTTGTCCATCCGCTTGATGATGATGTGGTCGTAACCTCCGTGTTCTGTTACATGATCACCAAGCTCGTCCTCACCTCATAAGCCCATTCATATGCAACCGGTGTTAAGCCAACATTTGGTGTAGCTTTGTTTACACCAACCTTTCCACACGTGAATTCACTTTCGTGCACACCACCACAACATATTAGATCGTAGAACCTGATTTTTTGCGAGATTTGTGTGCCTAAGTATGCATGCATATTATTGTTGTGAGTAGCAGTAATGTGATGTTTCTTGAATACGATATTGCTTGTATATAACATTGATTTCCATGTGTGCTTTTGTTCCATTCGTTCCATTCGTTTCTTTCTTTGGGCCCTCGATGTTACCTTATTTTCCCCTTATTAAAGTTGCTCATCAACCGACACCGGACCCGAAGAATCAGCGAGGAGTTCAAATATTTGGAAGCTCAGCTAAACATTATGGAATTCTCAGCCAACTGCATCATATTGAGAACATCTGGTCTGAATATAAATGATATCTTGGCTGGATTATCAGCATCATGTCTACCTCAGTGTGCAATTTTCACAGTAATAATGATGAAACCAGTCGGAAGACAAGTTGTGTGCAAGACCAATAGTATATTAGTAGTCAAAGGTATGGTTCATAGGAAAGGATTGATTCTATTATGAGTACAATGTTGAAACATGCTATACCCAGAAGCCAGTTAGAACATGCTATGAATTCAGTGTTCAACAAGAAGGATACTCGAACAACCCCTTTCATACAAGTGACCGACATCAGAAATATTAAAGGATATATATGATATTCAGTCCGCCTATCACAGAAACAAGCTTCTGGTGCAAGCAATCCAGTCTTGTTTCATAAGCTACCAGAGAAGCTTACAATGCAAGATTCCTCAGTCTTCCTCGGTATGATATGTGGATGACTTCCAGCACAAGATACTCCGTCTTCCTTAGTAAGCCACCGCAAAAGCTTCCGGCATAAGGTACCGAGTCTTCCCCAGCAAGTCTTAAAGGGGGAAGCTTCTGAAGCACGATACCTAGTCTTATTCAGCAAGCTGCCCCAGCTAGAGCTTCGAGCACAAGCTATTCAGTCTTCCCTAGCAAGGTACTTTCGATGGCTTCCAACATAAGCTGTCCAATCTTCCTCAGTATGGCACTAGTGCAAGGTATTACATAGTGAGCTGGCAACATATATATGGCGGTGCATCCCTAGGGTCAGATCCACAACAGTTTTGTCAGAAGCAAGGATCAGCCAGAACACAAGACTGCCTTGGGAATCATATGCTTTTACATACTGTAAGCCTGCTGCCAAGTTCATACAAATCACTTGTACGAGGATGAAATCATGGACCGACAAAACTATGAGGAAAGATAACATGGGACAACAATTTTGACAGTGCTTATCAAGGCCATCTTAACTCACCCCGACAAGGTGATGTAATCAACCATTGTCACTGTCTTGTATGGTTGAAGACACCAATGAGCTCCATACAAGCACACATGGACCTAGTATATATTCTATGACCCGAGTCATGAACAAGGCCAAGGTATGATTGCCGGAATATTGCACCTGACAGTACCTATGGTCACACAAAGAATTAAGGATATATGTGGCCAAGTTCTTTCAGCAAAGGATCCAGACAAAGAAAACAATAATGAAGGAGCCAGACCGGCAATACAGCTATGGTACTTGTTGCATGACCAACAAGGTACAGATACCCCAGATAGTCTGAGTCGGTATCGATCACCATGAATACAAGCCCAAGGGGTCTACTCCACTGTGACCAAAGACCAAGTCAACAGATTCATTCCGACAACCGTGCTATGGCATCACACGACCTCTTATCCACATGGACATACCGACAAAAGGAGTGATCAGAATGATCTCGAAGCATGTGCCCTTGCATGCGGAAATCATTAAAATATAGCCTGCCGTGAACAAGATTCTTCTGCCAGAATCATCTTCAGTCAAGTCTCAATATGCTCTTGTTATAAGGCTGTACTCCTTCATACTGGTCATGACAAAGGACAATCAAATCTTTGGTATGGATTGGATACTCACGATAGTGGAGCTAGCCAAGATGATTCAGGAATCCCTGCGAGAGGCCAGATTCCTCCAGGAAAACTGTTATGGTTCACAACATTGTTTTGAATCCCGGAGGACATGCATCTACTTAGGCAACCCAATGCAAGGAGTAAGAGATTGGGTGTCCACCGAGAAAATTGGTTCACGACTCCATGGAATGTGGTTAGTGTGACACATCCATCAGAAACCACTCTCGGACTTGTGAGAAGGGTATATATTCCAGTCATGATACTCTTTCGCACCCCAGGTCACCAGATATGAAAGAAATTGGATCCAGCATAAGCATGAACATGTGAGGTAAGACCTGTCAGAATGAGGATACATAAAGCAAACCACTCCAGAGCCAGACAATCAGCCATATGAAATTCAGTCGAAACATCATATAAAGGGAAAAAGGATACCCGAGTTGGAAACGGTTTTCCATAAGTCAGATATTTATACTTTTTCCATGAGCAACCAAATCTCGAGGACGATATTTCTTTAAGGGGGGAAGGTTTGTGACACCCTAGATTTTGGCCCTTTATTTTTCTTTTCTTTTTCTTTGGATTTTTGATTTGAATTGCTTTTCTATGGTTTTGTGGTACAGAAACCTGGGAAGATCATCTCTTCTCAAGCTCCCAAGTGGCTTGTCATCCTCAAAACCATCTCAAGATCATGTCATTTCCCATCTATTAAGGCATGTCTCTCTCTAAGTGGTTTTGGTGATTGATGAAAATACATTTGCAGACTAATCGTGTGCATTGAGCATTTCAGATATTCATTCATTGGCACGAGACGATTCTTTCCCGATGAAGCTCAAAGTGAAGATGGTGTAGTCTCTTTCATTTCGGTTTTGGTGGACTTGAGTTGTAGGAGACACCGTACTATCAAGATGGGGTCCATATCGGAAAGGCTAGGGTGGAATAAGCACATACACTTCTATCTCGCACCCCAGCTCCATTCCTCTTCCATGTAGTTTTCCAATACCGTGGAAGTGTCACTCGGGAGGTGCCAGCGGCAGTACCGCCGGGCCGGAGCGGCAGTACCGCTGATAGCCTCAAGTGGTAGTACCGCTGTTTCGCAGTGGTAGTACCGCTCATGGCCATCAGCGGTAGTGCAGCTCTGGCTCCGCGCTGGTACCGCCTCGACTGCAGCCCCACACGTCTTGTGTCGGGTGCTACCTCTTGAGCATGCGTTGGTTTTACCTTGAATAGGAAAGGGTGATGTAGCAAAGTAGCGTAATTATTTCCCTCAGTTTTGAGAACCAAGGTATCAATCCAGTAGGGGACGACACACAAGTCACCTAGTACCTGCACAAACAATCAAGAACCTTGCAACCAACGCGATAAAGGGGTTGTCAATCCCTTCACGGTCACTCGCAAAAGTGAGATCTAATAAAGATAGTAAAGTAAATATTTTTGGTATTTTTGTTGTATAGATTGGAAAGTAAAGATTGCAAAATAGTAAATGAGATGCGATATAATGGAAAAGAGATGTAATATAATAGGAAAGAGACCCGGGGGCCATAGGTTTCACTAGTGGCTTCTCTCGAGATAGCATGTATTACGGTGGGTGAACAAATTACTACCGAGCAATTGATAGAAAAGTGCATAATTATGAAGACATCTAAGGCAATGATCATGAATATAGGCATCACTTCCATGTCAAGTAGACCAAAATGATTCTGCATCTACTACTATTACTCCACACATCAACCGCTATCCAGCATGCATCTAGAGTATTAAGTTCATAAGAATAGAGTAACGCATTAAGCAAGATGACATGATGTAGAGGGATAAACTCAAGCAATATGATATAAACCCCATCTTTTTATCCTCGATGGCAACAATACAATACGTGCCTTGCTACCCCTATTGTCACTACGAAAGGACACCGCAAGATTGAACTGAAAGCTAAGCAGTTCTCCCATTGCAAGAAAGATCAATCTAGTAGGCCAAACTAAACTGATAATTCAACAAGACTTGCAAAGATATCAAATCATGTATATAAGAATTCAGAGAAGAACCAAATAATATTCATAGATAATCTTGTTCATAAATCCACAATTCATCGAATCTCAGCAAACACACCACAAAAGAGTATTACATCGAATAGATCTCCAAGAACATCGAGGAGAACTTTGTATTGAGAATCAAAGAGAGAGAAGAAGCCATCTAGCTAATAACTATGGACCCGAAGGTCTGTGGTAAACTACTCACGCTCTCTGTTGGAAAAGGCAGTGCCTAGGAGGCGCTTAGGCACGCCTAGGCGCTAGGCAATGGCCAAACGCCTCGCCTAGGGCATAAATAGAGGTCTAGGCAGGGCAAGCAAGGAATTGCCTACGCAAGCAAGAAATCATGCGACATACTGCACTTGTATGCCAAACAGGTTATATTCTAATGGTAGTAGATGGTAATTAACTTATTTATATACCCTAAACTAATATCAACACCCATATAATAATCCCAAATATACTATGAGTAAAAACTATATAACCACCTAGGCCACGCCAAGGGCGCTTAGGAACCGCCTAGGCACTAGGCGAAGGCCAACCGCTCGCTTACGCCTACCGCTTTTTCCAACCTTGTCATGCTTCATCGGAGAGGCTATGGTGTTGATGTAGAAGCCCTTCGTGATCGATTCCCCCTCCGGCAGATTGCCGGAAAAGGCCCCAAGATGGGATCTCATGGGTACAGAAGGTTGCGGCAGTGGAAAAGTGGTGTCATGGCTCCCCGTGATGTTTCTAGGGTATAAGAGTATATACAGGCAAAAGTAGTACATCAGTGGAGCTACGAGGGGCCCACAAGGGTGGGGGGCGCGCCCTCCTGCCTTGTGGCCTCCTCGTCGTGTTCCAGACTTCTAGTCCAAGTCTTCTGGTTTGCTTTCGGTCCAAGAAAGTGTTGGGGAATGTAGTAATTTCAAAAAAATTCCTACGTACACGCAAGATCATGGTGATGGCATAGCAACGAGAGGGGAGAGTGTTGTCCATGTACCCTCGTAGACCGTAAGCGGAAGCGTTATGACAACACGGTTGATGTAGTCATACGTCTTCACGATCCGACCGATCCAAGTACCGAACATACGGCACCTCCGAGTTCAGCACACGTTCAGCTCGATGACGATCCCCGGACTCCGATCCAGCAAAGTGTCGGGGATGAGTTCCGTCAGCACGACGGCGTGGTGACGATGATGATGTTCTACCGGCGCAGGGCTTCGCCTAAACTCCGCGATGATATGACCGAGGTGGAATATGGTGGAGGGGGGCACCGCACACGGCTAAGGAACGATCACGTAGATCAACTTGTGTGTTGTGCCTAGAGGTGCCCCCTGCCCCCGTATATAAAGGAGCAAGGGAGGAGGGGGCGGCCGGCCTAGGAGGGGGCGCGCCAAGGGGAGTCCTACTCCCACCGGGAGTAGGACTTCCTCCTTCCTTGTTGGAGTAGGAGAAGGGGAAAGAGGGGGAGAGGAAGAAGGAAAAGGGGGCTGCGCCCCTTGTCCAATTCGGACCAGAGGGGGGGCGCAGGCCTCATTCCTTTTGGCCTATCTCCTTTATTCCCGTATGGCCCAATAAGGCCCATATACTCCTCGGCGAATTCCCGTAACTCTCGAGTACTCCGAAAAATACCCGAATCACTCGGAACCTTTCCGAACACCGAATATAGTCGTACAATATATCGATCTTTACGTCTCGACCATTTCGAGACTCCTCGTCATGTCCCCGATCTCATCCGGGACTCTGAACTCCTTCAGTACATCAAAACTCATAAACTCATAATAAAACTGTCATCAAAACCTTAAGCGTGCAGACCCTACGGGTTCGAGAACTATGTAGATATGACCGAGACACGTTTCCGGTCAATAACCAATAGAGGAACCTAGGTGCTCATATTGGCTCCCACATATTCTACGAAGATCTTTATCGGTCAAATTGCATAACAACATACGTTGTTCCCTTTGTCATCGGTATGTTACTTGCCCGAGATTCAATCGTCGGTATCTCAATACCTAGTTCAATCTCGTTACCGACAAGTCTCTTTACTCGTTATGTAATGCATCATTCCGTAACGAACTCATTAGCTACATTGCTTGCAAGGCTTATAGTGATGTGCATTACCGAGAGGGCCCAGAGATACCTGTCCGACAATCGGCGTGACAAAACCTAATCTCGAAATACGCCAACCCAACATGTACCTTTGGAGACACCTGTAGTACTCCTTTATAATCACCCAGTTACGTTGTGACGTTTGGTAGCACCCAAAGTGTTCCTCCGGTAAACGGGAGTTGCATAATCTCATAGTTACAGGAACATGTATAAGTCATGAAGAAAGCAATAGCAATATACTAAACGATCAAGTGCTAGGCTAACGGAATGGGTCATGTCAATCATATCATTCTCCTAATGATGTGATCCCGTTAATCAAATGACAACTCTTTTGTCCATGGCCAGGAAACATAACCATCTTTGATAAACGAGCTAGTCAAGTAGAGGCATACTAGTGACACTATGTTTGTCTATGTATTCACACATGTATTATGTTTCCGGTTAATACAATTCTAGCATGAATAATAAACATTTATCATGATATAAGGAAATAAATAATAACTTTATTATTGCCTCTAGGGCATATTTCCTTCAGTCTCCCACTTGCACTAGAGTCAATAATCTAGTTCACATCGCCATGTGATTTAACACCAATATTCACATCTGTATGTGATTAATACCCATAGTTCACATCATCATGTGATCAACACCCAAAGGGTTTGTTCACATCGCTATGTGATTAACACCCAAAGAGTACTAAGGTATGATCATGTTTTGCTTGTGAGAGAAGTTTAGTCAACGGGTCTGTCATATTCAGAGCCGTATGTATTTTGCAAATATTCTATGTCCACAATGCTCTGCACGGAGCTACTCTAGCTAATTGCTACCACTTTCAATATGTATCCAGATTGAGACTTAGAGTCATCTGGATTGGTGTAAAAGCTTGTATCGTTGTAACTTTTTACGACGGGCTCTTTTATCACCTCCATAATCGAGAAACATCTCCTTAGTCCTCACTAAGGATATTCTTGACCGCTGTCCAGTGATATACTCTTAGATCAAAATTGTATTCCTTTGTCAAACTCAGAGCAAGGTATACAATAGGTCTGGTTCACAGCATAGCACACTTTATAGAACCTATGACTGAGGCATAGGGAATGACTTTTCATTCTCTTTCTATTTTCTGCCATGGTCGGGTCTTGAGTCTTACTCAACTTCACACCTTTGCATCACATGCAAGAACTCCTTCTTTGACTGTTCTATTTTGAACTATTTCAAAAATTTATCAAGGTATGTACTCATTGAAAAAATCTTATCAAGCATCTTGATCTATCTATATAGATCTTGATGCTCAATGTGTAAGCAGCTTCACCGAGGTCTTTCATTGAAAAACTTTTATTCAAGTATCCCTTTATGCTATCCAGAAATTCTATATCATTTCTGATCAACAATATGTCATCTACATATAGTATCAGAAATGCTATAGAGCTCCCACTCACTTTCTTGTAAATACAGGCTTCACCACAAGTCTGTATAATACTATATGCTTAGATCAACTTATCAAAGCGTATATTCCAACTCTGAGATGCTTGCACCAGTCCATAGATGGATCGCTGGAGCTTGCACATTTTGTTAGTACCTTTAGGATTGACAAAACCTTCTGGTTGCATCATATACAACTCTTCGTTAAGAAAACCATTAAGGAATGCAGCTTTGACATCCATTTGCCAGATTTCATAAAATGTGGCAATTGCTAACATGATTCGGACAGGCTTAAGCATCGCTACAGTTGAGAAAATCTCATTGTAGTCAACACCTTGAACTTGTCGAAAACCCTTTTGCGACAAGTCGAGCTTTGTAGATAGTAACACTACTATCAGCATCTGTCTTCCTCTTGAAGATCCATTTATACAATATGGCTTGCCGATCATCGGGCAACTCCACCAAAGTCCACACTTTGTTCTCATACATGGATCCCATCTCAGATTTCATGTCCTCAAGCCATTTCGCGGAATCTGGGCTCATCATCGCTTCCTCATAGTTCGTAGGTTCATCATGGTCTAGTCACATGACTTCCAGAATAGGATTACCGTACCACTCTGGTGCGGATCTTAATCTGGAAGATCTACAAAGTTCGGTAGTAACTTGATCTGAAGCTTTATGATCATCATCATTAGCTTCCTCACTAATTGGTGTAGGAATCACTGGAACTGATTTCTGTGATGAACTACTTTCCAATTCGGGAGAAGGTACAAATTACCTTATCAAGCTCTACTTTCCTCCCACTCACTTCTTTCGAGAGAAACTCCTTCTCTAGAAAGGATCCATTTTTAGCAACGAATATCTTGCCTTCGGATCTGTGATAGAAGGTGTACCCAACAGTTTCCTTTGGGTATTCTATGAAGACGCACTTCTCCGATTTGGGTTTGAGCTTATCAGGATGAAACTTTTTCACATAAGCATCACAGCCCCAAACTTTAAGAAACGATAACTTGGGTTTCTTGCTAAACCACAATTCATATGGTGTCGTCTCAACAGATTTAGATGGTGCCCTTTTAACATGAATGCAGTTGTCTCTAATGCATAACCCCAAAACAATAGTGGTAAATCAGTAAGAGACATCATAGATCACACCATATCAATAAAGTGCGGTTACGACGTCCGGACACACCATAACATTGTGGTGTTCCAGGTGGCGTGAGCTGTGAAACCATTCCACATTGTTGTAATTGAAGACCAAACTCGTAACTCAAATATTCGTCTCCGCGATCAGATCGCAGAAACTTTATTTTCTTGTTACGATGATTTTTCCACTTCACTCTAAAATTCTTTGAACCTTTCAACTATTTCAGACTTATGTTTCATTAAGTACATATACCCATATCTGCTCAAATCATCTTGTGAAGGTCAGAAAATAACGATACTTGCCACGAGCATCAACACTCATTGGATCGCATACATCGGTATGTATTATTTCCAATAAGTTAGTAGCTTGTTCCATTGTTCCGGAGGACGGAGTTTTAGTCATGTTGCCCAAAAAGGCACTGTTCGCAAGCATCAAATGATTCATAACCAAGTGATTCCAAAAATCCATCTTTATGGAGTTTCTTCATGCGCTTTACACCGATATGACCCAAACGGCAGTGCCACAAATAAGTTGCACTATCATTATTAACCTTGCATCTTTTGGCATCAATATTATGAATATGTGTATCACTATGATCGAGATCCAACAAACTATTTTCATTGGGTGTATAACCATCGAAGGTCTTATTCATGTAAACAGAATAACAATTATTCTTTAACTTCAAATGAATAACCGTATTGCAACAAACATGATCAAATCATATTCATGCTCAACGCAAATGCTAAATAACATTTATTTAGGTTTAACACTAATCTCGAAAATATAGGGAGTGTGTGATGATGATCATATCAATCTTGGAACTATTTCCAACACTGATCGTCACTTCCCCTCAACTAGTCTCTGTTTATTATGTAACTCCTGTTTCGATTTACTAATCTTAGCAACCGAACAAGTATCAAATACTCAGGGGCTACTATAAACACTAGTAAGGCACACATCAAACACCTGTATATCAAATACACCCATTGTTCACTTTTCCATCCTTCTTATCCACCAAATATTTAGGGCATTTCCGCTTCCAGTGACTATTTCCTTTGCAGTGTAAGCACTCAGTTTCAGGCTTTGGTCCAGCTTTGATCTTCTTCACGGGAGTGACAACTTGTTTGCCATTCTACTTGAAGTTTCCCTTTCTTTCCCTTTGCCCTTTTCTTGAAACTAGTGGTCTTGTCAATCATCAACACTTGATGCTCTTTCTTGATTTCTACCTTCGTCGATTTCAACGTCACGAAGAGCTTGGGAATCATTTTCGTCATCCCTTGCATACTATAGTTCATCACGAAGTTTTAGTAACTCAGTGATGGTGACTAGAGAATTCTGTCAATCACTATCTTATCTGGAAGATTAACTCCCACTTGATTCAAGCGATTGAAGTACCCAAACAATCTGAGCACATGCTCACTAGTTGAGCGATTCTCCTCCATCTTTTAGCTATAGAACTTGTTGGAGACTTCATATCTCTCAACTCGGGTATTTGCTTGAAATATTAACTTCAACTCCTGGAACATCTCATATGGTCCATGATGTTCAAAACATCTTTGAAGTCCCGATTCTAAGCCTTTAAGCATGGTGCACTAAACTATCAAGTAGTCATCATATTGAGCTAGCCAAACGTTCATAATGTCTGCATCTGCTCCTGCAATAGGTCTGTCACCTAGCGGTGCATTAAGGACATAATTCGCCTGTGCAGCAATGAGGATAAACCTCAGATCACGGATCCAATCCGCATCATTGCTACTAACATCTTTCAACACAATTTTCTCTAGGAACATATCAAAATAAACATATGAAAGCAACAACGCAAGCTATTGATCTACAACATAATTTGCAAAATACTACCAGGACTAAGTTCATGATAAATTTAAGTTCAACTAATCATATTACTAAAGAACTCCCACTTAGATAGACATCCCTCTAATCCTCTAAGTGATTACATGATCCATATCAACTACACCATGTCCGATCGTCACGTGAGATGGAGTAGTTTCAACGGTGAACATCAATATGTTGATCATATCTACTATATGATTCACGCTCGACCTTTCGGTCTCTGTGTTCCGAGGCCATATCTGTTATATGCTAGGCTCATCAAGTTTAACCTGAGTATTCCGCGTGTGCAACTGTTTTGCACCCTTTGTATTTGAACGTAGAGCCCATCACACCCGATCATCACGTGGTGTATGGCACAAAGAACTTTCGCAACGGTGCATACTCAGGGAGAACACTTCTTGATAATTTAGTGAGAGATCATCTTAAAATGCTATCGTCAATCAAAGCAAGATAAGATGCATAAAGGATAAACATCACATGCAATCAATATAAGTGATATGATATGGCCATCATCATCTTGTGCTTGTGATCTCCATCTCCGAAGCACCATCGTGATCACCATCGTCACCGGCGCGACACCTTGATCTCCATCGTAGCATCGTTGTCGTTACACCATCTATTGCTTCTACGACTATCGCTACCGCTTAGTGATAAAGTAAAGCAATTACAGGACGTTTGCATTTCATACAATAAAGCGACAACCATATGGCTCCTGCCAGTTGCCGATAACTCGGTTACAAAACATGATCATCTCATAGAATAAAATATAGCATCACGTCTTGACCATATCACATCACAATCATGCCCTGCAAAAACAAGTTAGACGTCCTCTACTTTGTTGTTGCAAGTTTTACGTGGCTGCTACGGGCTGAGCAAGAACCGTTCTTACCTATGCATCAAAACCACAACGATAGTTCGTCAAGTTAGTGTTGTTTTAACCTTTGCAAGGACCGGGCATAGTCACACTCGGTTCAACTAAAGTTGGAGAAATTGACACCCACCAGCCACCTGTGTGCAAAGCACGTCGGTAGAACCAGTCTCGCATAAGCGTACGCGTAATATCGGTCCAGGCCGCTTTTTCCAACAATACCGCTGAACCGAAGTATGACATGCTGGTAAGCAGTATGACTTGTATCGCCCACAACTCACTTGTGTTCTACTCGTGCATATAACATCAACGCATAAAACCTAGGCTCTGATGCCACTGTTGGGGAACGTAGTAATTTCAAAAAATTTCCTACGTACGCGCAAGATCATGGTGATGGCATAGCAACGAGAGGGGAGAGTGTTGTCCACGTACCCTCGTAGACCGTAAGCGGAAGCGTTATGACAACGCGGTTGATGTAGTCATACGTCTTCACGATCCGACCGATCCAAGTACCGAACGTACGGCACCTCCGAGTTCAGCACACGTTCAGCTCGATGACGATCCCCGAACTCCGATCCAGCAAAGTGTCGGGGATGAGTTCCGTCAGCACGACGGCGTGGTGACGATGATGATGTTCTACCGGCGCAGGGCTTCGCCTAAACTCCGCGACAATATGACCGAGGTGGAATATGGTGGAGGGGGGCACCGCACACGGCTAAGGAACAATCACGTAGATCAACTTGTGTGTTGTGCCTAGAGGTGCCCGCTGCCCCCGTATATAAAGGAGAAAGGGAGGAGGGGGCGGCCGGCCTAGGAGGGGGCGCGCCAAGGGGAGTCCTACTCCCACCGGGAGTAGGACTTCCTCCTTCCTTGTTGGAGTAGGAGAAGGGGAAAGAGGGGGGAGGAAGAAGGAAAAGGGGGCTGCGCCCCTTGTCCAATTCGGACCAGAGGGGGGGGGCAGGCCTCCTTCCTTTTGGCCTCTCTCCTTTATTCCCGTATGGCCCAATAAGGCCCATATACTCCCCGGCGAATTCCTGTAACTCTCCGGTACTCCGAAAAATACCCGAATCACTCGGAACCTTTCCGAACTCCGAATATAGTCGCCCAATATATCGATCTTTACGTCTCGACCATTTTGAGACTCCTCGTCATGTCCCCGATCTCATCCGGGACTCCGAACTCCTTCGGTACATCAAAACTCATAAACTCATAATAAAACTGTCATCGAAACCTTAAGCGTGCGGACCCTACGGGTTCGAGAACTATGTAGACATGACCGAGACACGTTTGCGGTCAATAACCAATAGCGGAACCTGGATGCTCATATTGGCTCCCACATATTCTACGAAGATCTTTATCGGTCAAACCGCATAACAACATACGTTGTTCCCTTTGTCATCGGTATGTTACTTGCCCGAGATTTGATCGTCGGTATCTCAATACCTAGTTCAATCTCGTTACCGGCAAGTCTCTTTACTCGTTATGTAATGCATCGTTCCGTAACTAACTCATTAGCTACATTGCTTGCAAGGCTTATAGTGATGTGCATTACCGAGAGGGCCCAGAGATACCTCTCCGACAATCGGAGTGACAAAACCTAATCTCGAAATACGCCAACCCAACATGTACCTTTGGAGACACCTGCAGTACTCCTTTATAATCACCTAGTTACGTTGTGACGTTTTGTAGCACCCAAAGTGTTCCTCCAGTAAACGGGAGTTGCATAATCTCATAGTTACAGGAACATGTATAAGTCATGAAGAAAGCAATAGCAATATACTAAACGATCAAGTGCTAGGCTAACGGAATGGGTCATGTCAATCACATCATTCTCCTAATGATGTGATCCCGTTAATCAAATGACAACTCTTTTGTCCATGGCCAGGAAACACAACCATCTTTGATAAACGAGCTAGTCAAGTAGAGGCATACTAGTGACACTATGTTTGTCTATGTATTCACACATGGATTATGTTTTCGGTTAATACAATTCTAGCATGAATAATAAACATTTATCATGATATAAGGAAATAAATAATAACTTTATTATTGCCTCTAGGGCATATTTCCTTCAGAAAGATCATCGCGAAGGTTTCGTTCCGTTTGGACTATGTTTGGTATTCCTTTTCTGCAAAACTCTAGAATAGGCAAAAAAAACAGAAACTGGCACTGGGCCTCCGGTTAATAGGTTAGCCCCAAAAATAATATAAAAGTGCATATTAAAGCCCATTAAACATCCTAAACAGATAATATAATAGCATGGAACAGTAAAAAATTATAGATACGTTGGAGACGTATCAAGCATCCCCAAGCTTAATTCCTGCTCGTCCTCGAGTAGGTAAATGATAAAAACAGAATTTTTGATGTGGAATGCTACCTAATATATTTATCAATGTTCTTTATTGTGGCATGAATGTTCAGATCCGAAAGATTCAAGACAAAAGTTTAATATTGACATAAAAATAATAATACTTCAAGCATACTAACAAACGAATCATGTCTTCTCAAAATAACATTGCCAAAGAAAGCTATCCCTACAAAATCATATAGTCTGGTTATGCTCTATCTTCATCACACAAAGTATTTGATCATGCACAACCCCGATGACAAACCAAGCAATTGTTTAATACTTTTGATATTCTCAAACTTCTTCAATCTTCACGCAATGCATGAGCATGAGCCATGGACATAGCACTATAGGTGGAATAGAATGGTGGTTGTGGAGAAGACAAAAAGGAGAAGATAGTCTCACATCAACTAGGTGTATCAATGGGCTATGGAGATTCCCATCAATAGATATCAATGTGAGTGAGTAGGGATTGCCATGCAACAGATGCACTAGAGCTATAATTGTATGAAAGCTAAAAAAAAATAAGTGGGTGTGCATCCAACTTGCTTGCTCACGAAGACCTAGGGCACTTTTGAGGAAGCCCATCATTGGAATATACAAGCCAAGTTCTATATTGAAAAATTCCCACTAGTATATGAAAGTGACAACATAGGAGACTCTCTATCATGAAGATCATGGTGCTACTTTGAAGCACAAGTGTGGTAAAAGGATAGTAGCATTGCCCCTTCTCTCTTTTTCTCTCATTTTTTATTTGGGCCTTTTCTCCTTTTATTATGGCCTCTTTTTTCTCTTTTTTTTCGTCCGGAGTCTCATCCCGACTTGTGGGGGAATCATAGTCTCCATCATCCTTTCCTCACTGGGACAATGCTCTAATAATGAAGATCATCACACTTTTATTACTTACAACTCAAGAATTACAACTCAATACTTAGAACAAAATATGACTCTATGTGAATGCCTCCGGCGGTATACCGAGATGTGCGATGATTCAAGAGTGACACGTATGAAAAATTATGAACGGTGGCTTTGCCACAAATATGATGTCAACTACATGATCATGCAAGGCAATATGACAATGATGGAGCGTGTCATAATAAACGGAACGGTGGAGAGTTGCATGGCAATATATCTCGGAATGGCTATGCCATAACAGGTAGGTATGGTGGCTGTTTTAAGGAAGGTATATGGTGGGTGTAAGGTACCGGCGAAAATTGCGCGGTACTAGAGAGGCTAGCAATGGTGGAAGGGTGAGAGAGCGTATAATCAATGGACTCAACATTAGTCATAAAGAACTCACATACTTATTGCAAAAATCTGTTAGTCATCGAAAAAAAGTACTACGCGCATGCTCCTAGGGGGATAGATTGGTAGGAAAAGACCATCGCTTGTCCCCGACTGCCACTCATAAGGAATACAATCAATAAATAAATCATGCTCCAACTTCATCACATAACGGTTCACCATACGTGCATGCTACGGGAATCACAAACTTTAACACAAGTATCTCTCAAATTCACAACTACTCTACTAGCATGACTCTAATATCACCATCTTCATATCTCAAAACAATCATAAAGAATCAAACTTCTCATAGTATTCAATGCACGTTATATGAAAGTTTTTATTATACCCATCTTGGATGCCAATCATATTAGGACTAATTTTATAACTAAAGCAAATTACCATGCTGTTCAAAAAGACTCTCAAAATAATATAAGTGAAGCATGACAGATCAATAATTTCTATAAAATAAAACCACCACCATGCTCTAAAAAGATATAAGCGAAGCACTAGAGCAATATTGCCTAGCTCAAAAGATATAAGTGAAGCACATAGAGTATTCTAATAAATTCCAATTCATGCGTGTCTCTCCCAAAAGGTGTGTACAACAAGGATGATTGTGGTAAACTAAAAAGCAAAGAGTCAAATCATACAAGACGCTCCAAGCAAAACACATATCATGTGGTGAATAAAAATATAGCCTCAAGTAAAGTTACCGATAGACAAAGACGAAAGAGGGGATGCCTGGGGAATCCCCAAGCTTAGGCTTTTGGTTGTCCTTGAATTACCTTGGGGTGCCTTGGTAATCCCCAAGCTTAGGCTCTTGCCACTCCTTATTCCAAAATCCATCAAATCTTTACCCCAAAACTTGAAAACTTCACAACACAAAACTTCAACAGAAAATCTCATGAGCTCTGTTAGTATAAGAAAATAAGCCACCACTTTAAGGTACTGTAATGAACTCATTAAGAACAGTATAACTGTACCTAATCCCAGCCATCTCGGGGCATCAAGGTTGTGACCGTTAGATAATAGTTCCTTGTCATTCCTGACCGTCAGATGGCTGTACTGATCACGTAATTACCGATGGGCTTGCTGTCCGAGGGAAGCTACTCCGGTGAAAAAATCCGCCACCTCTGGTTGATTGGGCCAGGCGGCCCTTTAAGCGGTTGGGCCAGCACAGTCCATGGTGACGTCGCTTCAGTTTGTAGATACAAAAAATAAAAGGACACGGGCATGGAAAGGGCAGTGACCCCTTCCCTGATCTCTCACAGTCTCGTTCTTTCTCGCGGCCGATGAATCCTATCGGCTCGCTCATCCTGATCTCTCTACCGAGGGGATCCCTTATTCCCTTTCCTCGCACGACTTTGCCTCGTGACTCTCAGACCGGTTGTGGCGAAGGGATCTACTCTCAGACCGGTGCAGGCGCAGCAGGGAGGAACTTTGATGCATTGGGATGGTCGACCGAGATGGGCTCCAATGGCGGCATCTCGGTAAGAGCAAAGGGACCGAGCCTAATTTCTCATGGCTACCGCAGGTACAGATCACTCCTTCTTTTATCTTGGGTGCTCTAATCGTCAGATTTGTACTTTCCACATGCAGGAGTACTATGCGACTACAATCTGCAAGTCACCGCCCCCTTTTACTTGAAATTCTTATCCATGTTAATCTAGGCATGGCTGCCTATGTTTGAGTTTTTCCTTTTTTACTGTTTTATCACATGCAGACTACTTTTTATTGAATGTGGATCAGATCTATGTTAGAGAATATATCACAATGTTATGTTACCTTTGAGTTCCTTAATCAGGTATTTGTGCTCTTTACAGGAAACATATTAATTAGTACACTGAGCGGCCCATATAACTTGAGTTATGTAGGAGGAGGATATTTTTCATTGAAGAGATTGTAATATATATTGTTGGCTTGATGATGGTCTGCTGCACACTCTGTGGAGCGTTAACCTTCATGTGTGGTCATGCGGGCTATGCCCCATTTTGAATGCATATAAGAGTATATGCTTTTGGTATTCTTCTCAGGTATTATGGAATGGCAGTACTTACTACTATCAAGAGATGAATAAATTGATTCATCTTTTCCAATAATCTTTTCCTATAAATTCGACAAAGTAAGGTGAAGGCTTTGAATTTTAGTATCTATATTTACTCGTGATTTTGTAGTTGGGCTTGCTCTCTATTTTTTCATGTGCATTCTTTTATTTGTGAGTTATAAACTCATTTTGTTCATGCTAAATTATCTGTAATTTGCTCCTCTGCTGAAAATCCTTATTGGTCGACTCTTTTGCAGGCCCTCACATTCAGGTTACTTTTTTACTTCTTTACTTATACACACGCATGCATTGCTTATCATGAATTGTTTACACATAGAAGATACATTTAATATTTTGACCGCCTCTTGAATGTTTCCAGATAATGCTCACAAAAGATGTATAATCACTGCCTACATGTCACTGATTCATCTCATTTATTGGGTGGTTCTTCAGGGACATCTAGAACGGATGTGTTAAATTTTCTTTTCTCTGAAGCAACATTTTCCAGGTATGTACGAAAGATTAGTCATGCATCCCATTTATTCTATTTACTTCGTAAGCATAATATCAATTTAATATATATTAATATTGTCAACAAGAATGCTCATCATGGTTTAAATTTCATAGTATTATAAATCCATACCTTTTGCCAACGTCTGAGTATATATAAAGGACACAACGGCATACGTTGCCCAAATTTGATTATCACTTGTTTTATTCTAAATGGTGTTCTATACAACGCTAACTTGGAAATATAGTGAAAGTTCGGCATGGTGGTTTGAGGGTGCAACTCATGATTTGTCATGGCTTTGAGGTTTTGGTGTCAGGATTACAAGCTAATACAGTGATCTCGATTTCGATACAAGAAGAGCACCTGTTACTCCCATGTTTGTTGTGATGCTAAGAAACCACCCACAAAGAGAGCTATTATCATATCTATGTTCAAACTTGGAGTCGCCAAAGGTAGCTTTGGTTTTAAGTATAATTAATATAGAGAGAACGGAGATCTGTTGCCAAATGTATATCATTTATGCACATGCATCAATCCTCACTATAACCATTGACCTGCAGTTCTTTGCACAAGTAGCTAATTTGACTCCACCATTAGCATGTTGAAAGATGTTATACTTTATTAATATAGGCACATATACATGCATGCATATACACTGAGTCTCCACATAGGAAATTCCCACCAATCAAATTGCTCCCTCAATACAATGTACTTGTGGAAAATGACTCGAGTGTGGGAGAAAGTTGCCAAGGTATGATCTAGCGACTGCGAAGTTTCTGACCGCGACATGCATTTGATTTCTGACCCATTGCATACTGTTTCACCATTAATGCATTCATATTTTTTAACGGAGTAATAATCGTATTGCTATCTAATTTTCTTGGATTTAGTGGTCTATTCTATCTTCAAATCAAGGGGAGGTTCTCTATGTAGCAGTACATTTTTTTAATTTTTGCATTGTAAGGATACACCATGAAATGAATTGCTTTATTAACTTAATTTAACAAGACATTATTTAGCTTCCTTTATTTGTATCGATCCTTAACATTACAATGTGAAAATGGACGGGCGCCGCAACGCGCGCCATCAATGATCTAGTTATTTATTTATATTGGTGTTAAAACCTACTGTATTACAACTTCTCTATGGTTCATACCCCCGATACTACTCATAGATTCATCAAAATAAGCAAACAACACACGAAAAACAGAATCTGTCAAAAACAGAACAGTCTGTAGCAATCAGTCACTTTCGAATACTTATGTAACTCTAAAAATTCTGAAATAAATTGGTGGACGTGAGGAATTTGTCTATTAATTATCTGCAAAAAGAATAAACCTAAAATAACTCTCCAGTAAAAAATGACAGCTATTCTCGTGAGCGCAAAAGTTTATGTTTTTTACAGCAAGATCGCAAAGACTTCACCCAAGTCTTCCGAAAGGTTCTACTTGGCACAAACACTAACTAAAACATAAAACCACATCTAAAAAGAGGCTAGATGAATTATTTATTACTAAACAGGAGCAAAAATCAAATAACAAAATAAAATTGGGTTGCCTCCCAACAAGCGATATTGTTTAACGCCCCTAGCTAGGCATAAAAACATGAATAGATCTAGCCATTTCCATCTTTTGTATGCAATCTATAAGTGGCTCTCATAATAGAGTAATAAGGCAATTTAATTTAATGTTTCCTTAACGGAAATTAGAATCTAATGTTTCCTTCTTTCATATCAATCATTGCACCAATCATTCTAAGGAAAGGTCTACCAAGAATAATAGGACATGTAGGATTGCAATCTATATCAAGAACAGTGAAATCTACGGGCACATAATTCCTATTTGCAACAATAATAGCATCATTAATCCTTACCATAGGTTTCTTAATGGTGGAATCCGCAAGATGCAAATTTAAAGAACAATCATCAAATTCAGGGAAACCTAGCACATCCCATAAAGTTTTTGGAATCATGGAAACACTAGCACCCAAATCACACAAAGCATAACATTCATAATCTTTAATCTTAATTTTAATAGTAGGTTCCCACTCATCATAAAGTTTTCTAGGGATAGAAACTTCTAGTTCAAGCTTTTCTTCATAAGATTGCATCAAAGCACCAACGATATGTTTAGTAAAAGCTTTATTTTGATTATAAGCATGAGGAGACTTTAGCACGGATTGCAACAAGGAAATACAATCTATTAAAGAACAGTTATCATAATTAAATACCTTGAAATCCAAAATAGTGGGTTCACTGGTATTTAAAGTTTTGACCTCTTCAATCCCACTTTTATCAATTTTTGCATCAAGATCTAAAAACTCCGAATCATTGGGACACCTTTTAAATAAAGTTGACTCATCTCCAGTCCCATCTTTATCAAGATTCATATTGGAAAACAAAGATTTAATAGGAGTCACATCAATCACTTTTAGATCTTCATCATTATTATCATGAAAACTAGAAGAACACGCTTTCACAAACCAATCTTTTTTAGCACACATCCTAGCGGTTCTTTCTTTTCACTCATCAATGGAAATTCTCATGGCTTTGAGAGACTCACTGATATCATGCTTAGGTGGAATAGAAGTAAGTTTCAAAGAAGCAACATCAAGAGAAATTCTATCCACGTTCCTAGCCAACTCATCAATCTTAAGCAATTTTTCTTCAATCAAAGCATTTAAATTCTTTTGCGAACTCATAAATTCTTTAACACTATTCTCAAAATCAGAGGGAATATTATTAAAATTTCCGTAAGAGTTGTTGTAGGAATTACCATAATTATTAGAGGAATTACTAGGGAACGACCTAGGATTAAAATTTCCTCTATACGTGTTGTTACCAAAATTGTTCCTTCCAACAAAATTCACATCCATAGATTCATTATTATTCTCAATAAAAGTGGACAAAGGAATATCATTAGGATCAGAAGAAACACTTTTATTAGCAAATAATTTCATAAGTTCATCCATCTTTCCACTCAAAACATTAATTTCTTCAATCATATGAACTTTTTTACTAGTGGATCTTTCGGTGTGCCATTGAGAATGATTAACAATAATATTATCTATGAGCTTAGTAGCCTCTCCTAAAGTGATTTCCATAAAAGTGCCTCCCGCGGCCGAATCTAAAAGATTTCTAGAAGCAAAATGCAATACGACATATTTTTTTTGTATAATCACCCACAAATTCAAACCATGTGTAGGGGAATTACATATCATTAATTTCATCCTCTGCCAAGCTTGTGCAACATGCTCATGATCAAGTTGGTTAAAATTCATAATATCGTTCCTAAGGGAGATGATCTTAGCGGGAGGAAAATACTTAGAGATAAAAGCATCTTTGCACTTATTCCATGAATCAATACTATTTTTAGGTAAAGAAGAGAACCAAGTTTTAGCATGATCTCTAAGTGAAAACGGAAATAGCTTCAATTTAACAATATCATTATCCACATCTTTCTTCTTTTGCATATCACACAAATCAACGAAGTTGTTTAGATGGGTTGCGACATCTTCACTAGGAAGGCCAGAAAATTGATCTTTCATAACAAGATTCAACAAAGCGGTATTAATTTCACAAGATTCAACATTGATAGTAGGAGCAATCGAAGTGCTAATAAAATCATTGTTGTTGGTACTGGAAAAGTCACACAATTTAGTATTATTTTGAGCCATCGTGACAAGTAATCAATCCAACACACAAGCACACAAGAAGCAAGCGAAAAGAGACGAACGGAAGAAGGACGGAGAAAAGGCAAAGGTTTTCGAAAATCATTTTAGAAGTGGGGGAGAGGAAAACGAGAGGCGAATGGCAAATAATGTAATGCGAGGGAGAAGAGTTTATTTTTAGATAAAAGGCATGCGCCCGACTTTATAAATAAACCCACCAGGCAGAGTAGCACAGCCAACACCAAATCACACACAGTAGCAGGACAAGCAAAACAAGCAGATAGAATAAGTTCGCATACAAGGCAACCCAACCAGTCTAGGCACGCAGGCCAGCCTTAATAAGATAAGATAGGTAAGACGCTAGGAGTTAAGATGCCTCGCGATGCCTGCACGGCAAGGAGGAAGCCGTAGCCCGAATCTTGGACACAATAGCTTGGAAGGGGAAGCAAGGAATAAGGCGATGCCAGTCTTCCAACTCTACAGGAGATAGCGTTCTACAAAGGTCTAGATCCCAATTATTTAGAGAGAGCTCAAAGATAGAGACCTTTGGATTAGAATAGTAAGAAAATAAGATCGGGAACGACACCGCAAGGATGGCCTCCCTGCTCCACCAGTCTAACCAAAAGCAAGTAGATTTGCCATTCCTAACTGTAAATTTGACCAAGGATTGCAAAATTGGGCGAAATTTAACAAGTTGATGCCAAAATTTGGAACCACCAGAAGACGAAGGAAACATGGGACTTGATGTAGGGAAGTACTTAGCCTTGAGAATGGTGAGCCACAGGGCAGGTCTCCACAGAAGACATGATTTTCCACCACCACTTTAAAATGAGGCATTTATTCATGACAACCGTGTTAATAATACCCAACCCACCAAGGCTTTTAGGTCTGCAGATGTATTTCCATTTCACCATCCTGTATTTGCGCTTGTTGTCCGCCAAATTCCAGTAAAAGGCACCCCTGTGCTTATCAAAACCAGCATGAGTCCCTCCCAAAAGGAGGTAGAAGCCCATCAGGAACATGGGGAGGGAGGACAGGCAGGTGCTAGCTAGGGCGACCTGGCCCGCTTGGGTGTTGTAGCGACCTCTCCATGGCAGGACCCAGTTGCCCACCTTAGTATCAGCCGGAGCAAAATATTTAGCCAGCAGCTTGTGGGGGGAGATCGGGAGGCCGATATATTTGAATGCAAAAGAGCCTAGGGAGCAATTAAGAAGATGAGAAACTCTTTGGCCCTTAACGTCCGAGACCCTAGTAAAAACGACTTCACTCTTGGAAAAATTAATCTTTAGACCCGAGAGAGCTTCAAAGTAAAGGAGAAGGAACTTCAGGTGGGCTATACTAGCATCATTCAATTCAACCTTTATGATAGTATCATCTGTGTATTGTAAGTGAGAGATGCCATAAGGGACAAGGTGGGAGCTGACAGGAGTAATGTGACCAGCTGCCGCAGCCCGAGTTAGAATATGGGAGAGAGAGTCAGCCACAAAGTTGAAGAGGAGGGGTGAAGATGGGTCAGCCTACCTCAGGCCCCTGTCGTTGGAGAAGAAGTGACTGATGTTCCCGTTGACAGAGACCGCAGTGTGGCCACCCGTGACCAACTGCATAAGTCTGTGAACCACTCCACTGTCAAAGCCCTTGTCCAGAAGCACTTGTCGAAGGAAATTCCAACTAACCGAGTCGTAAGCTTTTTCGAAGTCAAGTTTTAGAATCACCGCTTTGGAGTCCCGGACTCGCAGGTCATGAACAATCTCATGGAGACAAAGGATGCCATCTAATATAAACCTGCCCTTAACAAAGGCCGATTGGAAAGGACTGAGAGTACGATGGGAAATAGGGGAGAGCCTAGTAGCAAGGCCTTTTGCCGATAGTTTAGCAAAATTATTAATCAGGGCTATAGGTCTAAACTTAGAGATCAATTCTGCCCCTTTAACTTTAGGAATGAGAGTGAGGACAGCGTAATTTAACCGAGAGATGTCAATGGTTCCCAACCATAAGCCTTGAATGATAGCCTGGACAAGGCCCCGCAGCTGGGTCCAGAACTGCCTGAAGAAGGGGATGGAGAAGCTGTCTGGGCCCGAGGCCGAGTTGGAGTTAGCGGAGCGGATCGTTTCAAAAATCTCCTCATTAGAGAGTGGGATCAACAAGGCTTCGTTATCAGTGCTAGAAACCTTCTCCTGTGTAGCCCAGAAAGAATTAGCCAGTGTAAAGCCCACCTCGGGCTTAGCAGAGAGAAGAGAGGAGAAGAAGTCGACCACGTGCGACATAATTAGGGAGTGATTGTCGGCGTTCTAGGAACGGGGGCCCCAGACTTGCCTGCCTGCGGCCTGCGGCGTGGCTCAAGTGGTGGCCCAGTACGGCCCATCTTCATCAGCGCGAGATTCAAGACCCTCGCGAGGGGCCAAGCCTCACGGGGCGGACGACACAAGGCTTGCTCAGGAACGGCCTCGCCAGGCAGGCTCGCGAGGAGGCGGAGAGATCAGGGCAGGGTACCTCGCGAGGTGCTCGTGATGCAAGCCATGACGATCGAGACCAGGCGGGCGCCAGGCGGGCGTTGGGCTGCGCAGTGTCCTTGTTTCCTCTTTGGTGCAAAGGGGGCAAGCACAGGCATGGAGTACCGAGGCATCAGGCAAAGATTGCCATTTTAGTGCAACGAGACCAAGACCAGTAGAGCGACAGGATGGAGGTCACCATGGAGCCCAAGACGGCGTCATCACCAGTGCCTTTGGAAGCCAAGACCAACTTTAGCCAGGATAACTTGTACTAGATGTTCCCCTTCAAAATGGCTGTTGTCGGCGCCCTTCCCGCTCAATATTTGGGAAGAGGACCAGGGCCTCTATAAATAGGGCTAGCCACCACAGTAGAGGGTATCTCATAGAGTCCTAATCAGAGAGAGAGGCGATCGAGCTCATCCCAGCAATTCATCGCACCAGCTCAAGAACACCTCTCGCGAGGCTGTTCTTCTCTTGTACTATTCATCATCAGCCCCTGAGGCAATCCACCACACCACACACGAGTAGGGTTTTACACCACAACGATGGCCTGAACCAGTATAAATCTAGTGTCCCTTGTGTTGTTCATCGTTTAGCTTAGATTCTCGCGAGGCGATTGGACGTAGATCGGTAGGGGGAAGATCTTCGTGCGCACCCCATAGTTCGAACTTTAAGGGTCTTCCGGAACCCATCATCCGACATTTGGCACGCCAAGGTAGGGGTGCACCGGAGCTCTCCCTTCCATCGACCCGCTCTCCATCAGCACCGCGCTCCGCCGTCATGGCGGGCAACGCACCGCCTGCTCCAGCTGTCGATGCCGTCGTGGGAGCCAGGGGGCTTCGAGCCCTGGCTCCCGCCTTGCGACAGGTGCGGTGGCCGAACAAGTTCAAGCTGGACATGCCGCCGCGCTACGACGGCACGACCGATCCGCTGGCCTTCCTACTAGCATATGAAGAAGCCGTCCTCAAGGCCGGAGGCGACGACAGGTCATGGCTAACTGGCTGCCCATGGCCCTCACCAGCGTCCCGCACATGTGGCTGCTCCACGTGCCAACGGCTTCTGTGGCCTCCTGGGAGGAGTTGCGCAACCTCTTCCTCACCCATCATGCTGTGCCGGCGCCCCCAGTCGTCGCAGCCCTCCTGGGCGGGTCGCAGGCACCACCTTCGAGCCACCACATCAAGCCGTTCGTCCGCCAGATCGGCGCCGTCCTCAAGCGCCGTGAATCCCTCCCGGGCTGGGTGGCACCCATGGCTGATTTGACCTTCAGCTCGGACGATCACCCCTCCAACACCGCCTATTCGGGCGCACTCCTGATGCTATGCACCCCCACCATCTGCCAGGTGGCTGTCACCAGGACCCTCATCGACGGTGGTGCCGACCTCAACATGCTCTCAGTGGAGGCCTTCAACCTCCTCCGCGTGCCGCAAGAGCGGCTCCAACCCAGCAGGCCCTTCTCGGGCGTCGGAGGCAGTTCCACCGGCTCCCTGGCGTAGATCCGCCTCCCGGTGACCTTCGGCAGCCATGAAAACTTCCGCACGGAGCTGGTCGACTTCGACATCGCCCCCATCAGCCTCCCGTACAATGCCATCCTCAGCTACCCAGCCTTGGCCTAGTTCATGGCAGCGACGCACCCGGCTTACAACCTCATGAAGATGCCCGGGAGCAGCGGCGTCCTTACCGTGTCCGGAGACACAAGGGATGTGATGCAGGCGCTCAAGCTCGCTTTCAAGACGGCCACGATGGCGCAGCCCGCTAGCGCAGATACACTCGAGCCCAAGGGGGCTGCACCGACCAAGAAGAAGCAGCTATTCACCCAAGACAAGGCGGAGACCAAGCAAGTACCAGTCGACGAGGATGGATCCTCTGGCGCCACCTTCACCATACGCGCCAACCTCGACCCTGAGCAGGAGGAGGCCCTGGTGAAATTCCCGCATGCAAACAAGGAGGTGTTTGCGTGGGAACCTGATCAGCTAGCAGGGGTCCCAAGGGATGTGATTGAACACCATCTCAATGTATGCCCCAACGTGCGCCCCGTGAAGCAGAAGGCAAGGCAACAGTCCATTGAAGCAGGCCTTCATCATCCAAGAAACCTGCAAGTTAGAGGCAGCGGGCGTCATCCGCGAAGTCCGCTATCCTGAATGGCTGGCCAACCCTATTATAGTGCCAAAAAATGGAGGAAAGGAACGCATGTGTGTCGACTTCACCAACCTCAACAAGGCCTGCCCTCAGGATCCATTCCCGCTCCCTCGCATCGACTAGATCATCGATTCTACCGCCGAGTGTGACCTGTTGTGCTTCTTGGATGCCTTCTCTGGCTATCACCAGATCAAAATGGCGGTAGAAGATGTGGAGAAAACGGCCTTCCTGACCCCGTGCGGAGTATACTGCTATACCTGCATGCCGTTCGGGTTACGCAACACGGGCGCGACCTTTCAGCGATTGATGCACATCGCCTTGGGCCAGCAGCTCGTGAGAAACGCCGAAGCCTACGTCGATGACATCGTGGTAAAGTCTCAGGAGGCAAAAACCGTGATACAGGACCTAGAAGAAACCTTTGCGAGCCTCCGTGAAGTGGATCTGCGGCTCAACCAGGAGAAGTGCGTATTCGGAGTCCCCTCGGGCAAGCTCTTGGGTTTCCTCATGTCCCATAGGGGCATCAAGGCTAACCCAGAGAAGGTCAAGACAGTCAAAGACATGGGTCCGCCGAAGACCCTCAGAGAAATGTAGAAGCTCACCGGGCGAGTAACCGCGCTGGGATGCTTCATCTCCAAGCTGGGGAGCGAGCCCTGCCCTTCTTCAAGCTGATGAAGAAGAAGGGTCCATTCGAATGGACGGAAGAGGCTGACAAGGCATTCCAAGATCTCAAGAAGTACCTCACCAGCCCTCCGGTGATGGTAGCTCCGCGCCCTCAGGAACCCTTGGTACTCTACCTTGCAGCCACGCCCTACTCCGCCAGTGCAGCCTTGGTGGCGGTTAGGGAGGAGAGCTGGGCCAAGGCCCTGCCAGCCGCAGCCTGGGCCGAAGTGGAACAAAGCCAAGAAAGCCTCGCGAAGACCATGACCGTAGCAGTTGGGGATCCGCTTCAGCAGGGGGACACACCCAGAGCGGAGGAGGCCCCGCCAGGCGACCAAGCGTTGGGGGCTCCGTCGCCTCGGGAGGCGCCTCGACCTCCGGAAGACGCAGGCCACGCCAGCGCCCTCAACCTTGTCGAGCATCCTGTGTACTTCGTTATCACGGTGCTGCGGGACGCAAGGGCGCGATACCCCATGCCCCAGAAACTCCTCCTTGCATTGCTAGTGGCCTCACGCAAGATGCGGCACTACTTTCAAGGCCATCCCATCAAGGTCGTCTTAGCATATCCCTTGGAAAGGGTACTCAGGAGCCCCAACTCAGCTGGAAGGGTCTCTGAATTGAACATCGAGTTGCAAGCATTTCAGCTAGAATTCAGCACGACCAGAGTCATCAAGGGAGCCGCACTTGCAGATTTCGTGGCAGAATGGATGGAGGCACCAGGACTCGAAGCTGGCGAGGATCGGTCGCTTTCCCCAGGAAGTGAAGCGCCGGACGGCTGGGTCATGTACTTCGACGGGGCGTTCTGGCGACATGGCGCGGGGCTGGCGCAGTACTCATATCTCCCACTCAGGACAAGCTCTACTATGCCGTGCAGCTGCTTCCACATGGAGAGAAGGTCTCCAACAACATAGCAGAATACGAAGGCCTGATAGAAGGCTTGAAAGCTGCGGTCGCCTTGGGGGTAAAACGCCTCATCATCAAGGGCGATTCACAACTCCTCGTCAACTTCTCCAACAAGGTGTACGAGCCGAAGGACGAACACATGTAAGCATATCTTGCGGAGGTCCGCATGATGGAGAAACAGTTTTGCGGGTTGGAGTTGCAGCATGTGCCTCGTGGCACCAATCAAGAGGCTGATGATATCGCCAGGACGGTGTCCAGGTGGTTGCCTCAGGAGCCTGGTATCTTCGAGGAGCGACTCTTCAAACCTTCAGCGGCACCATCACTAACAAGCACAGCGCAACCTCGGGAGGAGCTCCCTCAACCGCCTACCTCGGGAGCCCCGGCCTGTGGCCCAACCTCAGGAGCGCGCCTGCTCCTGGTGCTGGAGCCTCAGGAGGGATGCTGGACCGCGGAGTTCAAGGATTACTTGATGCAAGGGATTCTTCCAGAAAAGGAGGAGGACGCGGAACGCGTGGCGCGGCAGGCCACGGCCTACTGCATCCAAGATGGAGAGCTCTATCGAAGCCGAATGACGTTTCCCTGCGTTGCATCTCCAGGGAGAGAGGGAAAGAGTTACTGGCAGACATTAACGGTGGAGACTGCGGGCACCACTCGTCTTTACGGACACTCGTCGGCAAGATGTTTCGCAGCGGGTTCTATTGGCCAACAGCACTCAACGACGCAATTGAGCTGGTGAAGGCTTGTGAAGCCTGTCAATTCCACGCCAAGCAGATCCATCAGCCGGTTCAGGGCCTTCAGACCATTCCCCTCTCATGGTCGTTCGCTGTTTAGGGACTGGACATCCTTGGCCCGTTTCCTCGAGCGCCAGGGGGCTACCGCTACCTCTACGTCGCCATCGACAAGTTCAAAAAGTGGGTAGAGGTGGAAGCAGTCCGCACCATCCCGGCTGGCTCAGCGGTCAAGTTCATTAAGGGCCTCGTGAGCCGGTTTGGGGTGCCTAATTGCATCATTACCGACAACGGTTCACAGTTCACCAGCAATCTCTTCAAAACATATTGTGCTAACCTTGGAACGCAGATATGCTACGCCTCAGTGGTGCACCCTCGGAGCAACGGCCAAGATGAACGCGCCAACACGGAGGTCCTGAAGGGCCTCAAAACCTAGACCTTCAAGAAGAAGCTGGAGGCCTGCGGCAGGGCTGGCATGATGAGCTTCAGTCCGTGCTATGGTCTCTCCGCACGACCACTACCAAGTCGATCGGCAAAACCCCGTTCTTCCTCATCTACGGTGCTAAGGCAGTCCTTCCTCACGAGGTCATGCATCGCTCTGCATGGGTCCTGGCTTTCGACGAAGC
>NC_041383.1:448182883-448184191 GCF_002162155.2 Triticum dicoccoides | reverse complement strand
GGGCCTCGTGAGCCGGTTTGGGGTGCCTAATTGCATCATTACCGACAACGGTTCACAGTTCACCAGCAATCTCTTCAAAACATATTGTGCTAACCTTGGAACGCAGATATGCTACGCCTCAGTGGTGCACCCTCGGAGCAACGGCCAAGATGAACGCGCCAACACGGAGGTCCTGAAGGGCCTCAAAACCTGGACCTTCAAGAAGAAGCTGGAGGCCTGCGGCAGGGCTGGCATGATGAGCTTCAGTCCGTGCTATGGTCTCTCCGCACGACCACTACCAAGTCGATCGGCAAAACCCCGTTCTTCCTCATCTACGGTGCTAAGGCAGTCCTTCCTCACGAGGTCATGCATCGCTCTGCATGGGTCCTGGCTTTCGACGAAGCGCAGCAGGACGCCATGCGGGGGGTGGACCTCATGCTAGGATAGGAACGCCGTCGGGAGGCTGCGCTTCGGGCTGCAAGATATCAACAGGCGCTGCGGCGGTACCACTGCCGCAGCATCCTCCCCAGGACCCTCGAGGTAGGTGACCTCGTGCTCAGACAGGTGCTCTCCAGGGAGGGCTGCACAAGCTCTCGCCCATGTGGGAGGGCCCATTCAAGGTTGTTCATGTCTCCAGGCCTGGCGCCGCACGCTTGGAGACTCAGGAGGGGGTGCCCATCCTGAACGCGTGGAGCATCCAGCACCTCCGGAAGTTCTACCCTTGAAGAAAGGCCCATCGCCTGTAAAGAAGGCCCGGCGCCTGTGACGCTAGCATTACAAAAAAAAGACACATCCGTGACATTTTGGGCCAAACGAATTTTTTTCTGTCATACATATGATACTTCTATGACGATAATTGTGACAAAACCCGGTATCATCATAGATGTGGTGGGCTCCTACTTCTATGACAAAAAATCATGACAAAAAATGGGCTTTTCGTCCTGGGCGGGCCGGAGACGCAGCTGCATGACATTCTTTGGGCCGTCCATGACAGAAAAAACCATGGTAGAAGCGAGGGGGAGGAAAATTTTGGGGAGTTGCCGGTTACGCTGGGAGGTCGGGGGCCGAGCAATGCGTGTTTCTCTCATACAGGTACGCGTGTGTGTGCGAGGAGTTGGCTCTAACTGAACCCGAGCGAGGCGTTGGGCTCGAACTGAACCCGAGCGATTGCACTGCAGGCTACGCGTTACTGAACCCAAGCAATCGATTGATGGAACCCGATGGAGCGATTCCTTTGCTATTGCTGCTAACTGAAGTCGATCGATTGGATGAACAGTGAGTGTTGGGGGGGGGGGAGGGGTTGGATGAACAGTGAGCGGTGGCGTTGCC
>NC_041383.1:448172828-448182604 GCF_002162155.2 Triticum dicoccoides | reverse complement strand
ATAGTAGACGGTGGAGGGGTGCCCGTGGAGGGGTGGTTGAATAGTAGCCGGTGGAGTAGCGCGTGGTGGAGGCTGGATGAACAGGAGCCCGTGGAGGCTGGAGGAGGTCGACGGTGGAGATGAACAGTATCCCGTGGAGTCCCGTTTTGCAGTACGCCACACCCCTCCCGATTAACAGGACCCCCGTTTCGACCGTAGCACTCCAACACAAGTCCGTTTCGTCCGTTTTGCGGTACGCCACACCCCTCCTGATCAACAGGACCCCCGTTTCGACCGTAGGAGGTCCGTTTCCTCCATTTTGCGGTACGCCACACCCCTCCCGAACAACAGGACCCCATTCCAAACGTAGGAGGTACGTTTCCTCTGTTGTGCGGTACGCCGGGCCTCATTTTATCGCCTGTTCCGTCCAAGCCGGTTGGCTCCCACGCGTTCCATTGCCTCCCGATGAACACGACGCATTCCATTGCCTCCCCATGAACACGACGCATTCTGTTGCCTCCCGATGAACAGGACGACGATGCTATTTCTCCGTTTCGACCCAGCCATGTACACAAGCCCTGGCCATACGTATGCGCGAGTAGGCGTTCGAGACCCTGCCCGTATGTACGTATGTGGCCGTATTTTCTTTCTTGCACCCTCGCCGATGTATGTATGTATACATGCTACGTGCGCGCCTCTACTATGACACGTGCGCGCCTCTACAATGACCAGTATGTACGTACACGTTTGCGACCAGAATGACAACGCTACATACGCTTCGACCAGGTGGGTCCGGACTATCAGGCACTTCATTGCCTGCGAAGATGTAGCTGGTGGGTCCCAGCAGTCAGGGGGGCGAATCGTTTTTTTTTGCCCGGACGCACTTCCTTGCGTGCGAAGATGTATCTGGTGGGTCCCAGCAGTCAGGGGGCGAATCATTTTTTTTTGCCCGGACGCACTTCCTTGCGTGCGAAGGTGTCGCTAGTGGGTCCCAGCGGTCAGGGGGGCGAATCGTTTTGTTTTTTTTTGCCCGGATGCACTTCCTTGCGTGCGAAGATGTAGCTGGTGGGTCCCAGCAGTCACGGGGAAACGTTTTTTTCGCGAAATACAGTGGCCCGTCCGATGGGTCCCAGCTGTCAGGTGGAGGAATCATTATTTTGTGCGTAATAAGGAGGCACTTCCTTGCTGTGGCCGTGGACCCAGCTGTCAGCCTCTCCACGTACAATCCACGTCCGATGGAAGTTGTTCCTTGACCACGTTGACCACGCCGCACCGAGAGCACCAGGGCGGTGGACGACGGCAAGACCTAGGAAGGTGATGACGGGGAGCCGGGGAAGACGCAGCAGTGGAAGCCCGCGCGGAGAGGAGTACGAGGGTTCACTGATTCAGCTGCAGTGTGAGGCTACCGTCGCCGCAGGGCCTGGCCAGCGGTGGGAATAGTAGGGGGCGGTGAGGCCTCCGCGGCAGCACAGCCGGCCACGGGAGGCAGGAGCATGTGGCACAACCGGCGCTGCTTTGGGCGGCTGGAGCAAGAAGACCAGAGGTTGAAGAAGCACTACGGTCGTTGGATGGACATCGTACGGTCACTGGAGCTAGAATCGTTCATATTGACTAAAGTTGACAAAGGCCCCCGTCCAGTCAACTTAGTAGGCCCACAAGTCAGCCTCCAACCGTGGTGGGTCCCAGCTAGCAAGGGGAGTATTCATTTTTTTGTGCGTAATAAGGAGGCACTTCCGGTGGGTCCGAGCTGACAGCGCGGGGAACGTTTTTTTCGCGAAATACGTTGGCCCGTCCAGTGGGTCCCAGCAGTCAGGGGAAATGTTTTTTTTGTGAAATAAGGTGGCCCGTCTGGTGGGTCCGTGCTGTCAGGTGGAGGAATAATTATTTTGCGCGTCATAAGGAGGCACTTCCTTGCGGCCGCCTGCACCCAGCTGTCAGCCTCTCCATGTACAGTACTCTTCCGATGGAAGTCAGTCGTTGACCATGTTGACCACGCCGCACCGAGAGACTAGGGCGATGGTCTGGACGATGGCGAGGCCTAGGAAGGGGACGACACAGAGCCGGGGAAGACGCAGCAGTGGTAGCCCGCGCGGAGAGGAGTACGAGGGTTCATTGGTTCGGCTGCGGCGTGAGGCCGCCGTCGCCGCAGAATAACAGGGGGTCTGGGTGAGTAGAGGGATACCCTGGGCCAGCGGTGGGAGTAGTAGGGGGTGGTGAGGCCTCCGCGGCATCACAGCCGACCACGAGAGGCAGGAGCACGCGACACGACCGGCGCTGCTTTGGGCGGCTGGAGCAAGAAGACCAGAGGTTGAAGAAGCACTATGGCCGTTGGATGGACATCGTACGGTCACTAGAGCTAGAATCGTTCATATTGACTAAGTTGACAAAGCCCTCCGTCCCCGTCAACTTAGTTGGCCCACAAGTCACCCTCCCACTATGGTGGGTCCCATCTAGCAGGGTGGGTATTCATTTTTTGTGCGTAATAAGGAGGCACTTCCTTGCGTACGAAGATATAGCTGGTGGGTCCGACATGTCAGCGGGGGGAACGTTTTTTTTGCGAAATACAGAGGCCCTTCCAGTGGGTCCCAGCTATCAGGTGGAGGAATCATTATGTTGCGCGTACAGTCCACAGCCGATGGATGTCGTTCGTTGACCACGTTAACCAGGCCGCGCTGAGAGCACCATGGCGGTGGACGACAGCGAGGTCTAGGAAGGGAATGACACGGAGCCGGCGAAGACTCGGCAATGGTTGCCCACGCAGTGGGGAGTACATGGGTTTACTGGTCTGGCTGCCGTCACCGGAAAATAACAGGAGGTGTGGGTGAGTAGAGGAATGGCCTGGCCAACAATGAACTAGGGTGGGGTGGTGCGGCCTGTGCGGCAGCACAGCCGGCCACGGGAGGCGGGAGCAGGCAGTCCCACCGGAGCTGGTTTGGGCGGCTGGAGCAAGAAGATCAGATATTGAAGAAGCAGCACGGCCGTTGGATTAACATCCAACGGTCACTGCTGCTAGAATCATTTGTGGACTAAGTTGACAAAGCCAAAGTACACGTCAACCGAGTAGACCCACAAGTCAGCCTCCAAATTTGTCCCAAACAGCATACATCCTGAAATTTCTAGCCAGATTCAAACTAATTTTAAATCTAAATGTACCTTAATTTAAATTCAATGAAATTTTACCTGCACAAAAACAATGAAATTTAAAATATCAAAATCCGAAAGAAAACAGTATTTGGGAACTAATTGCCTGTGTGCTGTATTTTTTCATTTTACAACCCATTTATTATTACTTATAGCCAATTTCTTATTACTTATAGCCCATTTCTTATTACTTATAGCCCATTTTCTGGGCAAAATGCATCCCTCCTCGTCTTGAAAGATTTCCGGCCCAGCAGGGAGTAGAAAAGCAAGTAGGCCTATGTTGGTTATTCTGCAAAAAACAAAATAGCTGGCTAGCCATTTTTCAGAAAGGAAAAAAACAAACTGGGTTGGTCATGTGCTAAACATATGAAATAAAAGCCTGGGCTAGATGGGCCACGGGTCCTGCACAGCCCAGTTGATACCCTTCTCCGTCCCGAAAAAACAAAATTACTGCGCGCGCTGCTGGGTCCCTACTGTCATCCTCACCATGTACAGTCATCTCCTTATTCCTCTCGGTTGTTGACCATGTTGACAACACCGGAGGGCGGCACCGCGGCAAGCGAACCAAGGCGGAGGACGATGGTGAGGCCTCGGATAGGAACGAACAGGAGCCGGGGAAGATCACAGCCAGCCGTGGGAGGCGGGAGCAGGCGGTCCCGCCGGCGCTGGTTTTGCTGTGGCGGCTCGAGGAAGAAGAGACCGAAGAAACGCGACAGACGTTGAATGTTAATCAAACGGTCAAGGTTGGCACAATCATTTTTTGACTAAGCGGACACCAAGTAGCATACTTTTTTATATATAGGAAGAAAACTGCGAGGAAAATGTATTCGTCTGCCGTCCTCCTCATAGGGAACGTTCGCCACATAAGTGACTAGCACCCTTGGTTTTCAACCGAGAGGTCTTGGGTTCGAGTCCGAGGAACTCTCACTTTTGTCCTCCTTCCTTCCTCGCAAAAAGGGAAAGAAAATGAAAGACTTGGGAAGGCGTACAGAACAAGCTAGTGTACCAGTAAAGAGACGTTGCCGAGTTTTAGAAAAAAGAAAGACATGCTCGTGTAGCTGGTTCGAATCCAAACCTAGACTATGACTATATATGGTGCTATGCTACTCTGCAAGTAATGAAACTGACATATCCAACGTTCTCTTCTCCTCGTCTCTACTTACTCTGCCTAGCATCAGAAGCTCTGGCTGCAGCAACCATGTCCGCTGGCTGCTCGTCCACCTGCTCTTCAGCAGGCAACAACCAGATATGCGCCAAGTCGCCACCCGTACCATCACCAGTGGGTCTCATGACACCCCCACCGGCACGCGCACCACAGCCGATTGCTCATCGCAACCCGCTGCCGTTCGTGTGGTGCCACTGCTACAAATCACACAGAGTCATACGTCGCATCTCAACCATAATCCGCAACCCTGGCCGAGTCTTCTACAAATGCCCGAATCATGGGGTAATCATATGTTTAAGTGTTGTTCTGTTGCTTTCAGTTGCTGATTTTTTTAATAGTTTGGTTGATGATCTTCCAATTTGATTCGTGCAGAAAAGGGAAGATTCGTGTGATTTGTATTTCTGGGAAGTTGCTGATGTGGGGGAATGCAACTACGCTGATTATTTGGTTAGCCGAGGAATCCCAATACCAGCAGGTTGGGGTGTTGGACAAGTAACTGAAGGAACGACAAAAGAGGAAGATGCAGAGCAGAAGGTTAAAGATGCAGTTCCTATGATCATGGCCAAGCAACAGCTGCTGAACGGCCTTAACAACAATGAGGAGATGAAAGAGCTTGTGAAGATAATGGGAAAAATCGATGTGCTCTGTAGGATGATTGTCTCTTTATTTGCAGTGTATGTAGCACTCGTGATGTATTCAGTGGCTACGACATGAGCACTTTGCTGAAACTAGTAATGAATGAAACCTGTGTAGCAGGCTGGGCGTAGTGTTGTGAACATCTAATGATTTCTATTAACAAAAATCAAGGGGTATCCCCTTTTGCTCATATAAATAAATAGATAGCAGAGGCCCCGTCGGGTCAGCTTTGTTCGCATTCGAAGACGTCGAGCAAATTGCAGTCCAACAGCAAACTATGTCATCAAATTCAAGCTTCACAGCCAAATATGAGTACAACTAAACAACAATGTCATCATGTTTTAGTTGTCATACAATCACCAAATACAAATCAACATACATAACAAGTGATGTTCTCACAGCAAAATACTAAACAACATGTTCATCAGGTTTCAGTTGTCATAGCAAACACAATTTCACATAGTAGATAAAAAAACGTCTTCTGACAGGAAAATACGACAAAAGAAATGTAATCATCATCCGCAGCAGCAGCGTCAACATCTTTGCCATGTGTATCAGTCTGAATCGTAATTCCCCATGGTGTCATCTTCTTCTTCATCCTCAACTCCTCGAACGTTGGCTTCTTCTTGATCAACTCTTGTATGTCCACAACACGACAGGCAATCTTTTCGCCGACGTCATTGACGTGATGGTTCTCAAAGATATTAGGAAAATCTGTGTTATCTTGTACATCAGGAGTAGTGTAAGCATCATCTTGTTGTGCAACTTCATTAAATGAATTCCTCTGCTCAAACCTTTGCAATACTCTCCAGTCATCGCTATGTGCAAATGTGTCTTCCAAGAAAAATATCTGTGTTGCTTGATTTGCCAAAATAAAAGGCTCGTTGGTCTGGTACGCCGCCTTGCCATTGATGGATTTGAAATAATCATCAGCTCTAGGTTTTGCGATCCTGGAAAACAGGTTATACCAACGATAGCACAACAGAACCACACACCGATGATCCTTGAAACTGGAGATATACTGCAACTGAACAATGTCTATTATGTTAGCATACATTTCAGTTGTCTCTTTGTCATACGTATCCGTGCTCATGATGGCACTATTTTGTGTCTTGCTGCCTTCGTCTCGTGCAAGGGTGTTGTAGCGCACATCTCCAACAATGCAAGATTCATAATGTCTTACCCGAGTATCAGGACCCATTGCTAGTGAGTAAAGGGAATCATCAACTGCCTGCCCATCCTCCCGCATCTTCTTAACCTATGGTTAGAAAATAGACAAGCTGATCATCTTATGTACTCAATATATTAAAAAACTGATAGTGCACTTCAAAAGCTTACATGGTTCTTGAACCATTTCGCAAATCCTGCCATAACCAGTTTGTCAATGTTTCTTGGATTTTGCGGCAGTAACTCCTCTTTGTAGATGCTGCACAACATAGTGATCGTGTCAAACATCTAAATATATAAGAATGTGCTGCAAGTTTAGTAGATTATGATGTATAAGCTGCAGTACTGCACTTACTTGATATAAGGTAGTATCTCAGGACAGTTATTCAACACATACCAAACCATTTTGTCCAAATCTTTAGGTTTGTCCTCTTGTCGACTCTTCCCTGTAACTCGAACAGAAATCGAAAACATTGAGCCCGGGATTGTCTTCACCCACCTCTTTGCTAAGCTAATCAGCCGTTTCAATGTATTTTGAGCAGAATGTCAACGCTTCTGTAGCAATGTAGGCCTCTGCAATGGAACCCTCAGGTCTAGCTCTGTTCCTAACATAGCCCATGAAAGTGCCTAGCCGCCTTTCAATAGGGTACATCCAGCCATACTGTACTGGACCTCTAAGTAGTACCTCATCAGGTAGATGAACAGCCAAATGCACCATCACATCAAAGAAGGCTGGAGGATATATCTTCTCAAGGTCGCATAGGATAGTTGGTATCTTGTCTCTAAGACGTTCCAAAGCATCTATCCTGATATTTCTACTGCAGAGTTCCCTGAAGAATTGTCCCAACTCTGCAACTGCTCTAGATAAGTCAGGGTGGCCCAATCCTCTAAGGATAACAGGTAAAACCCTTTGAAGTAGGACATGGCAGTCATGAGTTTTCAACCCTTGTACCTTGTTTCCATCTGCACTGACTCTCCTTTCAGGGTTGGAAGCAAATCCATGTGGGAATCTCACACGTGACAGTACCTCACAGAATTCTTTTCTTTTTACCTTGTCCAAGACGTACACATCTGGTGCCATATCCCGTGGTTTACCTTCATCTTGCACCTGCAAATCCTTTCTAATACCCAGGTGTGTCAAATCAATCCTAGATTGTGTCAAATCAATCCTAGATTTTAAGGTATCTTTCGTCTCGCCTTCAATGTTAAGAAGTGTGCCGATAATGCTGTCACATATATTTTTCTCGATGTGCATCACATCAAGATTGTGCCGCAGATCCAAATCTTTCCAATACTCCAAGTCCCACAAAGTGGACCTACGGGTAAACAATAATCTCTCTTCTACCGTGCCACACTTCCTTTTCCCGCTACCATTACCAGGATGGTTTCCTGGTGTAATATGCCTGACCTTCTCTAATTCCACTTGCAACTCATCGACGGTGAGCCTCTTTGGCGCATCACAGCTTTCATGCTTTGCATTGAACACATGTCTTCAGTATTTTCTAGGATGCGGCTTGTCCTTGGCAAGGAAACAACAATGTCCAATGTAACAGATCTTGCTAAGTATTGTGTATGACAGCTGATTCCTGTCACAGCGAACACATGCATTGTAACCATGTGTCATTCTCCCTGACATAGTGCCCAAAGCCGGATAATCATGGATGCACCAAATTACAATAGCACGCAGAAAGAAATCAGCTGGTGGGCTGCTATATAGGTCTCGAGTGAGAACACCCTTCCATAGCTGTTGAAGTTCCTCCACAAGAGGCTCCATGAACAAATCTAAATCCTTTCTAGGACTTTTTGGACCTGGGATGAGCAAGGCCATCATGTAGTTTGATTCTTTGGTGCAGACATTTGGAGGCATGTTGTAAGGGATAACAAGCACTGGCCACATGCTATATGTGGCGCTCTGGTGGCCAAATGAGTTAAATCCATCTGAAGCTAAGCCAAGTCTAATGTTTCTCGGGTCAGCAACAAACTCTTTGTGTTTATCATTGAAGCTTTTCCACTCACTACCATGAGATGGATGGCTCATTACATTCTGATCTCTGTACTCCTGGTTCCTAGAATGCCACAATACATCCTCTCTTCTTTCAGCATCATGAAACAACCTCTTCAATCTTGGTGTAATTGGAAAATGTCTCAGAACATTATGAGGAACCCTCTTCACAGCATTGCGATCTTTCCATCTTGATGATTTGCATTTCGGGCATTCACTTAAGTTGGCATAATCCTTCCGGAACAGAACACAATTATTCTTACAAACATGGATCATATCATATCCAATTCCAACTGCACGAAGGAAATTCTTCATTTTACTGTAGGTGTGTGGCAGCTCAGACGCATCTGGGAAAGATTTGCGAAAAGCAGCCAACATCGCATCGAATGATTTGTTGGTCATTCGCTCAGATGTCTTCACCTGAAGAAAGGTGACCATAGCTGAGAATACGGACAACTTATTTCCTAGGGTGACAACAACGTTGCATTGTTCCAACATGCGGGCCCACCGTTTTTCTTCTGCATGTGAAAGTTCACGGAATGCACAAGCATTTCGTAGCATTGTTTCAATGTTGGTCAAACTCACTGGCTCCACCACCACCACCACCTCCTCCTCCTCTTCCACCTGAGCATCAGGCAGATATGAATGGTGATCCGCTGCTTCCACGTAGTCAATAACATTGACGTTCACAGCTTCACCATGATGAACCCACCTAGTATATGTGACCGACATCCCATACATGTGTAGATGATTTTGCACAGTTGACTGGGGTCTTGTAACTGAATTCATACAACTGCTACATGGGCAGAGCACATCTAATTTCGGACCATCGTACTCAGCTATGATAAAGTTCATGAAGTTTTCATCCCCCTCGACATATGCAGCGGAGAATCTTCGAGCAGAAGTTATCCAAGTCCTGTCCATCTGTTAGACATACAAATTAGTTCTTCTACTAGATATTACAGGAAAAACATATATGCTTTTTTATGAAGTCCAGAAAAAAATACCTAGGTCGATGTCTAAACCTATGGCAAGATATTTGGACGAGCAGATCTAAGTAACAAAATATATGTAAAGCTAATTCAGCAAATAAATTTGAGTGCTAAATTATGGCAGGCTGTTTCAGCAGTCAATGAGGCCGAGCACACATCCATCAAACTATCGAAGGCCATCGCAGCAACAAAGATTGAGTATAAAACGGTGCAGAGCTATTTCACCTAACAGATTGGCTACTAGACCATGGCAATCTACGTCACAATAAATATATGGCAGGATATTTTAGCAACTAATCGGCCTTGGCATGCCATCTCAGCTAAGCAGATTGAGTGCAGAACAGGGCAAGGAAGCTTCTTAAGCAGAGCATATTGACAGTAAACTACTTCGGAAAACAGTGAGATTAACAACGTCTATTAGCTAACATTCAGCGCTACACCGACATGAACGGGGCCTCAGTCTAGAATGCGCGTACCGTGGGAGAAGCTGACTGCCGTGCATCTCCACACGAACATCGCCAGCGGTGGCGGCGCTGACTGCCGTGCACCTCCACAAGAACGTAGCCAGAGGTGGCGGCGTGATTAGAGGACGGCAGTCTACGAGAGCGTCCTATGGGAGCGAGAGGATCGCCGTGCGTCCCCTCGACGAACCGTGGCGCCGACGTATCAGCGCGGCGGGGAGGGCGGATTTGGC
>NC_041383.1:448142182-448172574 GCF_002162155.2 Triticum dicoccoides | reverse complement strand
GGGGGGGGGTTTGGTGCATGGTCAGGTTCTCCAAGTGCAGTCCCACGTGTCAGAGAAGAGGCAAGTCGAAGCACGTTCCGTTTGCGTGAGCCATGTGCAGGACCGACCGTGTGTGGGATGCAATGCGACCGCGACATGAGTGCTGTGAGTGTAGCGCCTTTTTTCCTTTTAAACTAGGTGCTTCGCCCCCTCAAAAAAAGAAAATGTTGCTTCGCGCGATCCATCGATACTACTACTAGTAATCCGGTAATCCCAACTAAAATAGCGCGACCGGGTCTTTTCCCGCGCGATATGCTAGGAGGTTGGCTTAGTTGGGTTTTTTAGATTTGTCTCGGTTCAATAAAAAGCAGAGTTGGTGATGATGGTGTGCCTGTCATCCTGCAATATAGGCCGTCCGATCTATATCTAACGGATAGGAAGGAAACTATGACAATTTACCCGCACTCCTCTCCACATTTGCAGATAAGGCTTTCCCTCGCTCATCCTTTTCTCCCACAAGATCTTGATCTTCCGTGCAATGCACGGGCATCTTGCTAGTACTCCTACAATATGTATATTATTGTGAAAGTTCATATACACCGGCCGAGATTAATGCAAACACGGCAGATTTTCATTACATTTCGAACTTTTATAGGACAGAAAAATAAAAGAAACCCGACCCTAAACTTATTCTACGGCGGCGACCGACGTCCTCCATCTGTGATCTCTATGTACGGGGCGGGGTTCAAGATCCGTGAAGTGAAGGTGCGGTCTCCGGCGAGGAAGAGTAGAACACGAGATACGGACCGGCCAGTTGGCACACCATGCCCTGCCGCCTCCCATGCCCTACTCATCCTCGGAGGAGTCCCCGACCTTGGCGGTGCCGGACGTTGGACGACGGCAAGTAGGACGCGTGGTTGACGGTGCTCCCATCGTCGACCGCCAGCGTGGCCATCGCTTGTGCGGTTGCGTCCGCGTCCGGCCACGCCGCTATTGCGTCGCGAGAGGCAACTTGAGCGAGGGCGGCGACCTCGAGCTTCATCCCCGAAGACAAGCTCTCCCGCAGAGCGTTCGCACCTGCGGTCATGGCGGATGTGGTGCCAGGTAGGAGGACAATGCGCTATGGTGTGGAGGTTAGCTGGACGTTGCCGCTTTAAGTAGCGCATTCCGGTGAGGCCAAGCGTCTGGTTGCGTCATTAAGTCGCCGGAGTTGGTTCCTCGGGCACCGAGCCTCTTAATGATGACATATGAACGGACGGCATGAATGCGGGCAGCTGGCGCCGGCTGGGAATGCACCGCACGATGGCGCGAGGGACGAGGGTTTGGTGTGCCAGGGTAGTCAGTTGCGGTCGTGGCAACGTTGGAGATGCCCTTTGCTCAAATGCGATCCCCGCATGTCATTGAAAAAGCAAGACGACCCGACATGGTCTTAGGTCCAGAGGATGCAGTTGGCCGCGCTACACCACTCCGCGGACACATCGCGGTGCCCCCTGCATCCTCGACGAGCCAGGTGTTGGGGTGTGTTTGGATTGTGGCCAAAGTGCACCTTACCAAAATTTTGGTCATGACCCAAAGATTGGTCTTTGTTTGGATGGTTGCCATTTCTTTGGCATGCCAATGAACTCTAGCGAACTCTAGTTCATTTTTCTTGCCAATGTTGGCCAAATCATGGGCAACCTATACCTCAACCAAAATTTTGGTTACCCAATGCTTTGATGGGGCAACGTTGGGCACAAACCAAACATACCTTTGGTCGTGCCATAGCACTAACGCCACCCTCGGCACATTGAAACCGACCGTGTCTAGTGATGATATGAGCGTGTCGCTCACCGTGGTCACCGTGTCCAGAGGCGGTGCTGGAGCTGCGCCCCGTTGTTGGCCCCAACGACCCACATGAATGGCTGTCGGTGGTGAGGAGGTCGTGGGCCAGCTCCTCCATTGGACTAGTCTGCGCTACGTCGTCCCGACGGGTGTGCCCCACATGTCGGTTTCCCTGTTTTCCCGGCCATATTCAAAGACCAATGCTCCGCGTTGCGCATTAGGCCTTTCACTATGTAGGCCAAGCGAGACAACTTATTGTTTATTTGAGCCGTTCAAGTGTAATCATGTGGCGTTTGCTTATTTCTCATTCCTCTCCAACCCTCTTCTCCATCGATCATGTCGCCCTCCAGTCGAGTCCATCCTCCCGCATGCCTCATTTGAACATTCCGTCGAGTATCATTCGCATGTACCCACCCTAGTCCTCTTTCAATAGATCTCCGGACCACGAGATGAAATCGAGAGGGAACGAGTGGGGGCACGTGATACCTAAGGCAGATTCAAAATTTTGAACTGGTGATCATAGCATCCGCAAATCATATATAAAGGGTATTCAATGTTCGTTTCGTTTTTGAACGTACAATATACTCCCCCCTATCCTTTCTACTTTACATATAAGTTTTATGTGTAGTCAAAGTATCTCTACTATGATAAAAAAGGTATCAACATTCAACAACGCCCAATCAATATTGTTATATTCGTACGTACTCCTAGATTTGTACTCGAGATGGTTTCCAATTTGACTATTGACAAGATTAATAGTACTCCTTTCACATAGGTGAGTAAGTCATCTTAGGCTGTGCACCATGACCAAGGAGGAGGGGAAAACAAGAGACATTAATGTTTATTTGCTATTTAATAGTATTGCATGCAATGAACTAACCACTGCATGTCATGTTTGATAGTCTCAGGTCATTAAAAGCATGCACACCCTCATCTCTTATTAGTTCATATGTCAAGAAACAAGAAACGAAGTAGAAGTTAATGCACCGCGCCTACGTGTTTTGGGATTATTTGGTTTTCGTAAGATGACTTACACACCTAGATGGAGGGAGTACATGAGATGTATAATGTGAAAATTATATCATTGGAAACTCCTTTCACATACGAAATTGACCATATGCTTTGTGTAAGTTGCATGTCATATATTATTACTCTAACATTTGGTCAAAGTTAGCCTCGAAAAACACATTAGACCTTGTATGCTTTGTGTAAGTTGCATGTCATATATTACTAGTATTACACTAACATTTGTGTAAGTTGCATGTCATATATTATTACTCTAACATTTGGTCAAAGTAGTATAGTGGAAGTGGATCCTCTGACGTAGGTATCCCTGCCTTACCCTCCCTTTCGGTCACTTACTGGCGGACCCCATGCTTGCTAGGCCCCGCATGTCAGTTACTCAATGGGTTCGGCCATGTCAGGGAATCCTCATCCATAGTATACTCCCTCTGTTTTTATTTACTCCGCATAAAACGGAGGGAGTGGTGGTATAATAAATGACGCGGGCGAGGGAGGGGGAGGGACGTCGGTTTGCTCTCAACTGCAGTCCCACAAGCGAGCAAAAACGCAAGACGAAGCGTGTTCCATTCGGTGAGCGACGTGGAGGGTCCAGCGTGCCGGGCTGCAACGCGAACGCGACAAGAGCGATGTACAGTCAAAACCGATTGACCGGTCGTCACCGTAACCACTATTCACACCAGAACCTTCGCTGCTCGGCCTACGCCAGCCACTGCCCTAAAACCACACCAAATATCTAGCCCATTCCCCCACCTTTCGATCCCCTAGCTCGCATCAAGCGTCCCCTAGTTCGCCGGAAATCCATGGTGCGCCTCAATATCACTTACTACAAGATGCTGACGCCGGAGCGCCGTGCAGAAATCGCGGCGGTGGTCGGCGCCACAGACCTCCGTTCCCAAGCTTGCTTTGCGGCGGGCCAATCCCCGAGTTCTCTGGAGCCAAGCTACGAGGAGGAGTAAGCCGATCCAATGTTCACTGCGGAGGTCGCGGCGCAGAAGGCCCCCGATGGGTATGGGACGATGGACGTCGACTTCGTGCCGGCGTCCGAGTCCCCCATGGTGCAGGCAGACCAGCGGTTCAACATGGCGATACTAAAGGAGGACCGGGAGGCAGAGGCTCAACTTGACACGGAGCGCGCGCATGCCACTGCCATCGAGGCTCTCCTCCAGGCGGAACCGGATGTCGTGGATGTGAACCGGGCGACGGAGGCTCAACTTGAGGCGGAGCACGCGGATGCCTCTGCCATCGAGGCCCTCCTGCAGGCGGAACCAGACGTCCTGGACATGAACCGAGCGGCAGAGGCTCGACTCGACGCACAACGCGCGGATGCCGCTCTCATCGACACCCTCCTGCAGGCGGAACCGGAAGTCCTGGACATGAACCGGGCGGCGAAGGCTCAACTCGACGCGGAGCGCGTGGATGCCGCTCTCATCAACGCCCTCCTGCAGGCGAAACCGGAAGTCCTGGACTTGAACCGGGCGGCGGAGGCTCAACTCGACGCGGAGCGCGCAGATGCCGCTGCCATCGAGGCCCTCCTGCAGGCGGGACCGGACGTCCTCGACTTGAACCGGGCTGTGCTCTCATCCGTGCAGAGCGCCCGCACGCTCCGCTTGAACGAGTAGCTGGAGGCCGAGGATAACCACGGTGCAGAGACACACGTCGGCAGCAACGGCTTGTTTGCGCCGGCAGCCAAAGACGACGAGGCCATCTCTTTCCGCGAGCAGTGATAGTTTTTCTTTATGTTGTCGTTTTTATGGATCTTTTGCTGTGTAAAAACACACTATTTGTTATGCAAGTCGCCTGACTTGGGTCAGTCTACCATTTCAGGCGGTTGGATGAATATCCTACGTCTCCTAACCCTTCTTTCCTTCTTCCTCACCTCTTCTTCTTCCCCAACAGACCACCGCACGGGCCGTACGGATACTCCGGTTGGATAAACATACTCCATGAACGAAAATTATGTGTCAGCGACAGGATGGCTGAGTTTGGTTTGTTCACATGCGACAGCACGTGTCAGTGAGGGTGCGTTCCCTTGGTTGGGTTTGTAGCGTGCATGAGCGACTATGTGAGGGTGCGGTGCGACCGCGGCGTGCAGGAGCGACCGTGTGAGGGTGCAGTGCGACCGCGACAGCCGTGCGCAAGTGTACCTCCTTCTCATTTTGAAAACTTTAGGCAAGCTTGGCAATGCAAGGCCTAGACCCAAACAGGATAAGTACGTACGTACTAGGAGTACTAGTGTTAAAAAAGAAAGGAGGGGTTTTCCTTCACGGGATTTAATCGATACAAATCCTCGTTTCACATGTCAATTAATGCGTATTTTTTTCTCGAAAGACCAAAGAGCTAACCAGCTCACTCCTCATCGCTTGATTAATGCAGCGCCATGCAAACGAACCTTCTCACTTCCGCATGCATGCAGGGGATATTAATGTCCTTGGTTGCGAACCCCATCATTTTGCCTCGATTAGTGTTAGTGGCCCTTTGCAAATTGTAATTTTGATATACTGGCCTTGTGTACAAAAAAATGGAGGTAGTAACTATATTAGAATTCCTTGCCCATTGCGGTGACGGCGACCATTTTTTGTGTGTGGTTTGGCGAAGTGCGTTCGACGGAGAACACCATTGAGGGAGACCACGGTAAGTCATTTGCAAGTGCCGCCTGCAAGCCGAGACAACCGCCTTATTTGCATTCATGAAGTCCTTTAATAGTACTACTACTAGGAGTACTAGTGCGGTGAGATGGTTTCTCAAGAAGACGATGGAGAAGCGGAGTCAGGGAAGAGTGAAATGATAGTTGCTTCGTCCGTGCTTTGTGATTTGACGCCTCACTGCTTTCTAATTTGTGATAGAAGGGACATGGGAGTAGACTCTGTGCTCTATACTTTACTACATGCGTCCAAGCATGGGAGAAAGAGGAGAGACATTGCATTTTTCTATTCCTTCAATCAATCAATCAGGGAGCTTCGGTTCCATCTTTTTGGCTTTGGCAACACCGTCCACAATGGTTCGCACGATGCCAAAAGCTATTTTCACATTTGGCTACACATTGTGGATGCCCTTAACCGTATCACTTGGTTTTGCTCCTATGTGCTATCTATACAAATCTCAATTATATTGATCTAAAAAAATTATAGAATCAAAGATTAGTAAAAAGGAGGTGATTTTGCCACGCAGATGGCGGGGGAGGTTTCTTATTTTCGGAGGACGTTGTCCTAGCGGTTTGCTAACATGCGGTCCCACGTGTCAGTGCTTTACCAAGCTGATCCGCGTCCCACATGAGGCAGAACAACGGCAGAAGCAACACGTGGTTAAATTGAAGAAGATGAGGAAGAAGCGGATTCAACAACAAGTGAAATGATGGTTGCTTTGTCCCTCCAACTTCTTTTTTTAGCATTATTACTTCGTCCCTCCAACTTAACTGCGGGAAAGGTGCAGCTTTGTGATTTGACGCCTCATTGCTCATTACTACGCCGGCGCCATGACTGGGGTGCTTCACCCCGGCTGTTCTGCACTGTATTCCGGTATGGCATGTGGACCCGGTAGCTTGATGTCCCACATGTCGGTGAAAGGGACTAGAAGATTTATGAAAGCGAGCGCTCCACTCTTACGACAGAGGAGTAGACGACACGACGGCCCAGTGAACTGTCACTTGTACTGTATAGTACTATAGTTTTGCTGTTTCGCATGATCCGTCATACAAACCTGATTAAACAGGAAAGGGCAGGATTTTCCCGCGCGGTAGATGATACTGGCCATACATTTCAAAGGCAATTTTAATGTATGCAATCTGAATAATTATAAGTAACAATATGATATCTAGTAAAACTAAAAACACATATGATTTATTGTGTTAGAGTGTAGTAGTAGTGCTGTATTGCATAGTTGTTAGATGTAACATGCCAGAACGTGTAGAGATGTAGTTTTGGAGGGCCTACAGAGAAAAAGCATAATACGGTCACCGAACTTCAAAATAAGCTGATTACGATCACTATATACGTTTTGCGGTGATTATCCGGTCACTTGCTCACAGTTCAGCATCGGATTGCACTCTGTTGACCGGCCAAATAGTTTGCGTGGCGCCATGTTGACTAGTTAAATTGACCATGTTCCTTGTGGGTCCCAACTGTCAGTTCGCATAGGGAAAAGGTCAGATAAACACAAATTTATGCAGGCGCGACAAGGCTCCAACCCGTGCGCGGGAATCACCTGGTTCTGTATGTGTCTGTCAGGGCCTGATGTGTGCGCATGCACATGTAGGTTGAGCACTTGGGCGTGAGAGTGTGTGTTGGTCGTGTAGTGTACTGGTGTGTGCATGCATGCGTGCGTGTGTGCATGTGAGTGTTGCATGAGTGCGTGGCTACGTGTGTACGTGTGAGTGTTGCGTGCGTGCGTGGGTGCATGTGTTTGTGTGAGTGTTGCGTGGATGGAGTTCGTGTGCATGCGTGAGTGTGTGTATAATGACCACACCAGCTCCTGTGTGTTAAAACAGACGGCTCAGCATACCAATACAAGGCCACCTTGCCCGATGTGCCCACGGTCATGACTTCGAACCACCGTCAAAATACTTTTTTGTCATTTGTTTTTATTCTTACTAGCAAGATGCCCGTGCATTGCACGTAACATCAATATGCATTTGTATGACTTGTTTATCTTGTGAGAGAAAAGGATGAACGAGGGAAGGCCTTATTTGCAAATGTGGAGAGGTGTGTGGGTACCTTTTTGCAAAATTGCCATAGTTTCTTTCCTATCCGTCAGATATAAATCGGATGGCCTATATTGCAGGATGGCAGGCACACCATCATCACCAACTCTGTTTTTTATAAGAGTGTATTTTATGTATTATATAATAGTGTAGATGTAGAGTAGATACAAGTCGACAGATGGGCACGATGTTAGTGAGATAATATGATGCAACACTAGAGGTGCCACATGGAGCGTTTAACTGGTCAACTTGTCATGTCATGAGCAAATACAAAGTTGCACGGTGAGCCCGTGACTGTATAATAACCACTAAACATAAACGGTGACCGTAATGAGTGGATTATGAAGTCCAATGTATGTATCATGCTTTCGCTTCAAATACAATGATCATCATTGCATATATCGCGAGAGAAAGATGAAACACGCGTGAATTTTCTAGGGGCTTAATTTTAGAGGACCTGGAGATAGTTTTGTGTGCATACGTGAAAGGGGCGTACAGGGGGGGTATGCGATGGACAGAGAGATGCTCTTCGTTTCTCTTTATTATGACTAACTTTGTATATAGTATAAAAATGTACAAATTCACAGTGCGGAATAAATATCATTGTGGGCACAATGCAATGCAAATTAGCGTTCATACTCCTCCATATAACTTTGTAATGTTGTATATATGTAGAAACTCTAAAATAATTTTTTGGCCACACTTTATTCAAAAGGAATGTTGTATGCGAAATAAACGTGAAGAGAGGGCTTTTTAGATCAATTGGGTACGTGATGTAACATGTGTGAATGTGTAGTTGATGCATTTGGCGGGGCCTAGAGAGGTATGTGTGTGTATTACGTATTCGAGAGAAGCATGGATAGACGGGCCGACAGGGGGGGGCGTGGGACAGATAGCACGAGAAATGAGAGTGGACTAGAGAGAGAGAGACGAATATGACGTCACAACAAGAGATTCCATTCCCTTGAGTGTGTATATGCAAGGGGCCGGGGAGGGAATAGAGGCACCAGGAGAAATTTTCTGTGTGTGTGGTGTTTGTGTTGGTATGTGTGGGTGAGGGAGTCCTGGATTAGGGGGTTTCCAGATAGCCGAACTATCACCATTGGCCGGACTCCTGGACTATGAAGATACAAGATTGAAGACTTCGTCCCGTGTCCGGATGGGACTTTCCTTGGCGTGGAAGGCAAGCTTGGCGATACAGATGTGTAGATCTCCTACCATTGGAACCGACTCTGTGTAACCCTAACCCTCTCCGGTGTCTATATAAACCGAAGGGTTTTAGTCCGTAGGACGAACAACAATCATACCATAGGCTAGCTTCTAGGGTTTAGCCTCCTTGATCTCGTGGTAGATCTACTCTTGTACTACCCATATCATCAATATTAATCAAGCAGGAGTAGGGTTTTACCTCCACCGAGAGGGCCCTAACCTGGGTAAAAACATCGTGTCCCTTGTCTCCTGTTACCATCCGCCTAGACGCACAATTCGGGACCCCCTACCCGAGATCCGCCGGTTTTGACACCGACATTGGTGCTTTCATTGAGAGTTCCTCTATGTCGTCACCTTTAGGCCCGATGGCTCCTTCGATCATCAACAGCCACGCGGTCCAGGGTGAGACTTTTCTCCCCGGACAGATCTTCGTATTCGGCGGCTTGGCACTGTGGGCCAATTCACTTGGCCATCTGGAGCAGATCGAAAGCTACGCCCCTGGCCATCAGGTCAGATTTGGGAGTTTGAACTACACGGCTGACATCCGCGGAGACTTGATCTTCGACGGATTCGAGCCACAGCCAAGCGCGCCGCACTGTCTCGATGGGTATGATCTAGCTCTGCCTCCGGATAGTACCCTGGAGGCCGCACCAGCGTCCGCTCCGACCCCTAGTTCGGAGCCGACTTCGCCGGTCGAGGACGAGTGGCTGGACACCGCCTCGGGGGCTACGATCTCTACGACGATTGAGCCGAACACCATCCCTGTCCTTCGCAAAGCCCGTGACTCCGAGGTGCCGGACTCCTCTTCAGACTCCGAACCTCCCGCGCCCCTACCTATCAAATCCGATTGGGCGCCGGTTATGGAGTTCACTGCCGCGGACATCTTTCAGCACCCGCTCTTTGCCGATATCCTGAATTCACTAAAGTCTCTCTCTTTATCAGGAGAGCCCTGGCCGGACTATGGTCAGGAAGGATGGGATGCAGACGTCCAAGAAATTCAACGCCCACCCACCACCCACTTTGTAGCCACTGTTGATGATTTAATCGACATGCTCGACTTCGACTCCGACGACATCGACGGTATGGACAACGATGCAGGAGACAACCAAGAACCAGCACCTATAGGGTGTTGGACAGCCACCCCATCTCACGATGTATACATGGTGGATACACCTAAAGGAAGTGACGACGAGGAACAACGGGACGCTACGAAGGATAAATCCCTCGAAAAGCAGTCAAGACGGCGATGAAAGCGCCGCACAAAGTCCTGCCTCGACAAAGACGGCGGCCATACAGACCCAACCATAGAGCAGGTCACACCAGTGCACGACGAACATGCCATCGAACAACCGTCCGAACAGGACAACTTGGATAAACAACCCACCCCCGGGGAAGATGACAGTCCGGACGATCTCACACCGGACAAGTTGTTGGAGCAGAAGAACCTCCACAAAGGGCTCGTCACAACTACGCGTAGCCTGAAAAAGCAGAAGCAGAAGCTCAAAACAGCAGAAGATGCACTCAGAATCAGATGGAGCAAAGTATTCAACACCGCAGACAAATACGCGACAGTCGCCAAACAAAGAGCTACCCGAAACGCAAACTACTGCCTGAATTTGATGAGGAGGCCTTAGAGCCCCCGCAATCAAAGAACAAAGAGGCCACCCGGTCCGATAGACGACCACATGACAAGCATAGAGCGGCAAGCAGCGCCGCACACAAGCCGGCGCGTGATCCGCCTAAGGATTCGCATCAAAAGGATGGCCCAGTTAGGTCCATCTACGGGCCAAGAAAGCAAGCTCTTCTAAGCAATGCAACACGCCAATTATCCGGACATCACGGCACACCCAAATATAGGGGTGCCGCACATCCCCTATGTTTCAGTGATGAGGTGCTGGATCACGAATTCCCAGCGGGATTTAAACCCATAAACATAAAGGCATACAACGGAACAACAGACCCGAGAGTCTGGATTGAGGATTAAATCCTCCACATACACATGGCTAGAGGAGATGATCTCCACGCCATAAAATACTTACCCCTCAAGCTCAAAGGGCCAGCACGACACTGGCTTAAAAGCCTCCCTGAAAATACCATTGGAAGTTGGGAAGAGCTCGAGGATGCTTTTCGGGCAAATTTTCAAGGGACTTATGTCCGCCCTCCGGATGCAGACGATTTAAGTCACATAACTCAACAACCCAGAGAGTCAGCCCGCAAACTCTGGAACATGTTCCTCACCAAAATTACCAAATAGTCGACTGTCTGGACGCCGAAGCCTTAGCAGCTTTCAAACACAACGTCCGAAACGAATGGCTCGCCAGGCACCTTGGCCAGGAAAAGCCAAGAACAATGGCGCACTAACAAGCCTCATGACCCGCTTTTGCGCGGGAGAGGATAGTTGGCTGGCAAGATGTAGTACCAGCGACCCAAGTACATCCGAAGTCAGAGATGGAAACGGGAAAATACGACGCAACAAGGACCAGCAACGGACAAGGGGAAATAGCCCGAAGAGCACGATATTCAACGCCAGATTCAAAAGCTCTCGGCAGAATCATAAAAAACGGCCCCTCAAGGATAACAGCCACGAGCTATCCAACTTAAACAAAATCTAGGACAAAATATGCCAAATCCACAGCACCCCCGGGAAGCCTGCAAACCATACCCATAGAGATTGTTGGGTCTTCAAGCAGTCCGGCAAACTCAATGCCGAACACAAGGGGCTCGACACACCAAGCGAGGACGATGACGAACCCCACAAGCAGAGCACCAGAAAACTAAAGAATTTCCCACAAGAAGTCAAAACAGTAAACTCACTTCAAGTGACAAAAGGGAAAATCAGAGCGGCGCCCATCGAAATACGCGCCGCACGGCCTATCCCGGTGGAGTCCCGACATTGGTTGTGAAAACCAATCACCTTCGATCATCAGGATTACTCCGGTGGTATCCGGAACACAGGATGGACTGCCTTGATAGTAGATCCTATAATCGACGGACTCCAATTCACAGATGTCCTAATGGACGGCGGTAGTGATCTAAACCTGCTATATCAGGACACAATCCGCAAACTGGGGATAGACCCAACCAAAATTCGCCACAGCAACACCTCCTTCAAGGGGGTAATGCCAGGCCTATATGCCCATTGTACGGGCTCCCTATTGCTTGAAGTTGTGTTCGGCTCATCCGATAACTTCCGCCGCGAAAAGCTAACCTTCCACATCGCCCCATTCAACAGTAGCTATCAAGCACTATTGGGACGTGAAGCTTTCGCCCTCTTTAACACAGTACCGCATTATGCATCTCTTACACTTAAAATGCCCGGTCCACGCGGCATCATCTCATTAAAGGGAAGTATCAAGTGTTACTTGAGCACGGAAGACCGTGAGACTGCCTGGACAGTCACACACTAATCCATCTCCGCTAAAACAAGCACCTGAACAGGTCATTCGGACCCCGGACACGCCTAGACGAGTCTGGCGTAAAAATATAAAGGCCTGCTAGCCGCACACCCCCGTACAATGGGCTGCATGCATGTACAACAAGAGACAATAAAGCTCAATTTTATTCGCTTTTCGAATCGTACTCTGTTTATTTAATATAAAGTACATTTTTCGCACGATCTTTCTTCAACTAAGTTCTTCTCTTTTACAGATGAACACCATGCTACACCCGTCCAGGATACGACACAACGGAGACACAGGCGCAGACGTGCAGTAGGGACCCGTTGCAAGGATTCTTTTCAGATTAAGACCCTGCGTAAACCTTTTTTACTGTCTCTTGTTGATACACATCCCCCGGTTTCTTGCTATAACCGAGGAGGAGGCTGGCGTTTTGGCATCGGCCGCGTCATAAATTTTTGCACGTACTTGGACACCAGGGGCTTAGGGCATTGTTCTGCCCATTTTCATAAAGACCGAATACCTTAGGGAGTGTTCGGCATCTCGAGATAGGCTTTATATGCGTCAGCTCCGAATCATGTCTTTGGTCAAATGTTGGGTTTGCCCAGCTCCTGTGTTTTTCTGCCTTACGTTCCGCTCTATCGGCTAACGCAGCACCAGGAGAACTACTGCGATTGTGCCCCGGTTCGGCCTGGTGAGCACCTCAGTAGAGAAAGCCGAAAACTGACTGTCATGATATAGCGCAAGACTGGTCAACCACTCGATGACCCACCGGAATGTTTAGAATTCCTCTGCATTAACGAAGGACCGTTTCCCGGTCAGGCACATACGCGCCCCAAATTCGGGAGAGCGCGGTGCCCCTAGGGGCTATATAGTAGCCCCACCATCGAACTCCTATGGCTAAGTGAAAGTGATAAAGCATTATAGTCTGGTTGCCTAGTTTGCTACGCTATCACCTCCTTTACAGGACCAAGACGTTGGATTAAGTGTGAAAATGCACCTTTTTTGCGAACACCCCCGCACTATGTGCATGGGGGCTGAAGCCAAAGACTGCCATCTTTCAGGTTATATACACATGTACATTAACGGCCGCACATGAGGTGTTTTAATACTTGAATGCACAAGTATAAAAAGCCATTATATTATATTGAAACATCGTTTCACAAATCATACATGTCATTAGAACATAATATCCTTCGAGCACTGCGTCTCTATTAAACGAGCGCCCTGCAGGACTTCCTCAAAATAGTGCTCGGCAGGTACTCGACTTCTGTCCGAATCCAGGGATGCAACGTCGGTGGCCTTCATCTCCGCCCAGCATGTCTTGACACGGGCAAAAGCCATCCGCGCACCCTCTATGCATGCTGACCGCTTCATTGCACCAATATGCGGCACCGCACCAAGGAACTGATGCACCAAGCCAAAATAACTCTTCGGCTCGGGCCTGCTCGGCCACAAATGAGTCACGACATCCTTCATGGCAAGTCCGGACAACCTATTCAGCTCAGCCCATTCGGCCAAACGAAAGGTCAATGGAAGCGGACGCTCTGGACTATGGAACTGCGACCAAAAAAGCAATTCCATTCCGTGATCCTTTTGGCCTCGGAAGTGTGCGACCGCGTCTGTGGCACTCGCCGCCAAATCCAGATAAGCATCCTCCACACCCCACAGCTGGCCCAACTGAGCATACTTAGGATCCGTAAATTTCCTCCACAGCAGAAAAGGCTTTCCAGCCGTAATATCTTCGGCCTGACGCAACTCCTCTTTCATAGCTCTCATCACAGAGCGAGCATCCTTAGCCTCAGTAGTGTCCTTTTTCAGGTCCTCTTGTTCCGCTCGCCTTTCTTTTTCAAGAAGCTCGCAACGGTCGGTAGCATTCTTCAACTTTACGGCCATCTCGGCCATTTCTTTCTTGCTTCGGCATTGAGCAGCCTGTTCGGCTCTCAGCTCTTCGGCCGCTTTTAAGGCAGCCGCATCACTTTTCTGGGCTTGCTCCTTGGCTCGGGCGAGCTCCGCCCGAAGGTTCTCCATGGCAGCGGCACCATCTGCGTCAAGCGTACATGTTGTAAGGCACAGCCATTAAGCTACCTTACCGGGTGTCCGCGGAGAAGCTGCATACCTTGTGACTCGTCAAGCCGCTTATTGACAAGCGCGATGTCAGAATCCGCCACGTCAAGTTGCCGCTTTAGTTCGGCAAATTCATCAGTCCGGCTTGCCACCGGACGCTTCGCCACCTACATAGGAAGAGCGCATATTATACCTGGGATTATGATCCTTGGCGCGCTGTCATTTTTGACAGCACACCGAGTCTCAGGGGCTACTATCTATACAGGGCACATTCTATATGCAAAACTGTCAGAAGGTACATCATTTTGCGTACCTCAAAACCCGCCAGTAAACTTATGACGGCTTCATGCAATCCACTTTCAGCGGATGAAATCCTTTCAATCACCGTACCTATTAGCGCACGATGATCTTCCGAGATAGACGCTCGCCCGAGCAGATCTTTCAACTCCTCCGACCGTACACCAGTCGGTGCTGGACTCGTCCGTTGGCCTTTTTCGAAGGCTGGACGTGGAGGGCTTTGAGGGGACATGCGACTGCCTTCGAGCCCCGTCAGATTCAGAGAAATCCTCCGCGACGACACCACAGGGTCGTCCGCCTTGCATGACGGTACAGCAGGCGGAGGCGTTTCACTCTCCATCATCTCCGGATCAAGATCCCCTGAAGACGAGCTCTGCTGAGAAGGGCTGAGATCCGAACTACAAGAAAAATTTCAGTTATCTTCATAAATAAAACAGGGATGCCTCTCATTTTAATAAAACACCCCTCTTTACTTACGGCTCACTGGAGGGCTGATCTCCTTGGGGAAATAGTGCGGCCGGGGCATCTCCCGGCGCAGGACCCTCTGGCGAAGCTTTCTTCCCCCGCTTCGAGGCCTTGGTCTCCGGATCTTCAGAAGCGGTCCTCTTATCCCCTTGTAGGGAGGGATTCTCGATCCCTACTTTTTTGATAAACTCCTTCGCGGAGGTAGTAGCTCCCATGTTCCCCCCTTCGCCTTCTTCAAAAGGCGCAACCTCTAGCATCCTGGTTGACACAGGATTCAGCGTGGTCTCAGGGAGGGGGGCCGGACACCGGATCAGTTTTGCTTTCGCTATCCACTCCTGTTCAAGGGACGACTCTTTTAGAGGCAAGTTTATGATAGATATACGGATAGCATGTTCGGGTACAGGACTACTTACTTGAGTATCCGGGCGATTGCAGCTCAGACCTGCGTCCTCGGTCAAATCCGGAAACATTGCTTGTGATCCGAAGAATAGTTGGTACATCTCCATGGGCGTTGCGCCCATAAGATGTTGGAGAGCTCGTGGTCCCTCCGGATTGAACTCCCACATGCGAAGGGGGCGACGTTTGCAGGGCAGGGTGCGACGAATCAGCATGACCTGCGCTACTACGACCAGATCTCTCTCTCTCTCTAGGAGATCTCGAATACGGCCCTGCAACAAGGGCACGTCCTTGGACGACCCCCAGTCGAGCCCTTTATTGACCCATGACGCCAGCCGCGGCGGAGGACCCGAGCGAAAGGCAGGTGGCGCCACCCATTTGGTGCCCCTAGGAGCTGTGATATAAAACCACTCTTGTTGCCACAGACTGAGCTCCTCTTGAAAAGAGCCCTCGGGCCATGGAGCGTCAACATTCTTGCTTATAACAGCCCCTCTGCACTCTGCCTGCTGCCCCTTGATCATCTTCGGTTCCACTTTGAAGGTTTTAAGCCACAACCCAAAGTGAGGGGTAATGCGGAGGAAGGCTTCACATACGACAATGAACGATGAGATGTGGAGGATGGACTCCGGATCCAAGTCATTAAATTCCAGCCCATAATAAAACATGAGCCCCTCACGAAGGGGTCCGTCGGGAAGCCTAACCCCCGAAGGAAGTGAGATACGAACACTACGCTCTCACGGGGCTTGGGAGTGGGAATAACCTGCCCTTGGGCAGGCAGCCTGTGCGAAATTCCGCCGGTTAGATACCGGGCGTCTCTTAGCTTTAGCACGTCTTCTTCCGTGACGGAGGAAGACATCCACCGGCCTTGCAGGTCAGAGTCGGGCATCTTCGGAGGTCCGAAGCACCTGAATCTAGAGCTTTGGGTGTTGGAACTCGATGCGAGGGGCGGATTCGATTGAGATTGAAAGAAAGGAGTGGGCCCTGGTCTCGTTATAAAGAGGTTGAATACCAAGAGCCCTCCCCGTGACCGTTCGGGACTCACCTTTGATAGAGGAGGCGTTCCAACGGGCACGCCTGGGTTACCCACGCCCGTATTGATGAGAATCCTGGAATAAGGGGATACAATCTCTGCTTTGACGAGACGTGCCGAAGAAACCGCTTCGCTAAACGCGCTGAGGTGGAACATTAAAAATGATTCGAATAAAGGCTTGGTCGTGGTGTGATGTCACGCCACGAAATACGTCTATCCTTGTGTTCAAAATCTTCTATGAAGTGTTCGGAGGAGGAACCCGCCTTGCAATGCCGAAGACAATATGCGCGCCGGACTCATCGTCATTGAAGCCTGGTTCAGGGGCTACTGAGGGAGTCCTGGATTAGGGGGTGTCCGGATAGCCGAACTATCACCATTGGCCGGACTCCTGGACTATGAAGATACAAGATTGAAGACTTCGTCCCGTGTCTGGATGGGACTTTCCTTGGCGTGGAAGGCAAGCTTGGCGATACGGATGTGTAGATCTCCTACCATTGTAATCGACTCTGTGTAACCCTAACCCTCTCAAGTGTCTATATAAACCGGAGGGTTTTAGTCCGTAGGACGAACTACAATCATACCATAGGCTAGCTTCTCGGGTTTAGCCTCCTTGATCTCGTGGTAGATCTACTCTTGTACTACCCATATCATCAATATTAATCAAGCAGGAGTAGGGTTTTACCTCCACCGAGAGGGCCCGAACCTGGGTAAAAACATCGTGTCCCTTGTCTCCTGTTACCATCCGCCTAGACGCACAGTTCGGGACCCCCTACTCTGTGTGTGTGGTGTTTGTGTTGTGATGTGTGGGTGTGAGAAGATAATGAGACGTGGGGGCAGAGGGTGTGTCACCGCGTGAGGTCTGGTGGGTCGAGGTGAGGCCCTTCGTTCGGTTCCGTCCTGCGCCACATTGGTCGGCCCATGACACATTTAGGAAGACCCATGGATTACTATTTGTACAAGACAAAGATAGCAGAATTGTGAAGGACTCTGTGTCCACTAACAAAGCCGGCTAGGATTTGTAACCCTAGGTTCTCGGACTAAGGTAACCCCTTTATATCTGATATTACTATTCATCCAACCTAACTTTAAGGGGCATCCTACAGAATGCTCTGCTAGAATCATACTCATCGATTAGGAAGAGAGGTGTGAGATAATGCGTGAGAGACAGGCGTAAAGATAATGTGCGTACATGAGACACGTAGGCAGGTCCATGTATATAGAAAGGATCGATGAGGATTGTGCGTGTGTATGTTTGCGAGAGGAAGAGTGCTTGTGATAAAGGTTAGTGAAAACAGTTGTAAATGGTTACGAGAGGGAGGGAGGGTTATATCTAGAGCATGTGTGCGAGAAAGACACCTCGGGAGAGAGTGTGTGAGCATGTGTGAGAGACCACCGATGGAGAGTGAAACTACACGTAAAAGACTGCCCTACACATTGATTAAAGATATAAATTGTATCCAAATATTAGGATGGGATCATGATATTTGCAATTCACGTAAGGAGCGGTCATTGATCCATTAGACATCTAGATTCTATCAAATTTGAGCATGTATATGTTATTATTCGACACAACTGATCCACATAGTTAGTATTTTGATCTCCAGACAATGCATCACTTTAGCAATTGAATATAAACGTGAGTATAGTTCATGTTGTGTGCGTAAAGCACATTATACATACGAAAGTTACACAATGGACATTTATAAACATACAAGGTCAAATATAAATTTGTCTATTTAGGTCAATCCTCATAGTTCAAGAGTACTCTAAACATGAATGCTTGTGTTTCAAAATTTCGAACGAAGCGCCAAAAGAGCCTCTACTCGCCCGAAACCGCGTGAGACCAATGTTTGGTAGTACAAGGAAATTACTTTTCTAATAACTCCGACCTGTGAAACCTACCGGCCCGACGTCCATAGGTCTAAACCGGGGTAGGTTTGTAGCTTCATCTAGATGCCACGCAACCGCCTCCGAAAAACATTCATACACAATGGCCGCCTAAGCACACATGCGCACGGCCGAAATCGCTCCCGCCCACTATTTGGGACACCTCCGCAGTAGGTCCGAAATTTAAGAGGGGGACAAAGTTTGTACTTTCCCCAAATTTCAAACAAGCGCGTCCCATCTTCTGTTCAAAAAAGCCAAAAACAAGCGCGTCCCAGACCAAAACATGGTTCCCCCCACCCGACCGATTCCCCATTCGTACTCCGTGGGTGCCAAAACTACCTCTCCACCAGCCGTGAAACCCTGGCATCCTCCGTCCGTCACCCCATCCCACCCATCAACCGCCGCCCTCCTCCATCACGCCGGAGCCGATACCCCGACATCGTCATCCACTGCAACCTCAACCACAACACCCTCCACGGCTAGTAGTTGAAGCCGAGGCCGAGCCGTCCATACCCGAGCCAGTTCATCCACGTCGTCCTGCGCCTCACCGCTGCCGCTCCAACTTCGCCACCCTCCACCACACCGGAGCTGTTCCTCCTACGCCGTCCTTCGCCGCCTCGGATCTGCTTCCCCTCCACCGACATACGGCCACGGCAACACAGTCAACAATTTGGCCATGGGTTCGTCCAAGCCTGCACCCTCCAAAACACCGGTTTCCCTGGTAAAAACAAGAAGATCGGCGTGACATGTGGAGGTGACCACACCGATAACCGAAGAAGGTACTCTTCTTCCCTTATTCATGCAAATCTTACGTCTCTTCTTGCACGGTATTCATCCCATAGAAGACACTAGTTGACTGCTTCTTCTTGATACTAGATGTTCCTAGTAACTCGTGATGCACAAGGTTTCTCCTCATATACTATTTCACCTTAGCTAGAGGTCTGTCGCCCCCCTGAATTTCAATTTCTGGCCAGTTGATTCCCAATTAACGGAAGCATTCCCCGGCATAATAGGCGCTAGTACGACTATTACGACGGGGAAGCAGCGCCTTGGTGTTTATCTTAGGGGCGTGTGTGGCCTAGAGCTACTGGCGCCCGATTTGGAGGTCGGCCGGGATTAAAGGGATGGCTTGGGGGCGCTGCCAAACATGGCGGTGGTGTGAGGTCGATGGGAGGGCGGGGCGATGGAGGCACGGGTCTCGGCCGGTGGTCGTTGGCGGTTCGAGAAAGATCGTCAACAGTGACTGGTGGGAGGTAGATGAAGGCCATCTGCCCGTTCCTTATAGATCGGATGGTTCATTAAAAAAATCGACTGACCTATTTATTTTCAGTCGACTGTTATCTTAGATATGACCACATGTGGTGGTGTGCTGGAGGAGTACCTGCATTTCCTTTGCTCATATATTACAAAATCATACAGAGTAGAATCTAATTTTGTTTGCCATGCAATGTTGTAGAGCTATCATATGTCTCCTATCATTTATTTTTCAGCCACCTGCTATCTGCTACTTTTACAGTGCACTAGTTCTGCACACACTTCATCCATACTCTCACTATTGTGTTTTTATGCAAGGGTATTTCAGAGTCTGCCAAAAGTGAAGCAAAAAAGAAAAGAGACAAGTCATGCCAGCTTTCTACGCGGCTAGGCGCGGCACGTTATAACGCTTTAAAGGGTGTAGTGTCAGCAGATGGAGACGGTAAACGTTGCTCTGGAGTTGATGACCTCGCTCGCAAAGATCCACCATCCCAGGTGCTTGCTTTAACTTCGCGGTGTCATATGTGGTTGCATGTTCCATATGGTGTCTAGCTTCTTTTCGAAAGGCCAAAGTCGGTCTTTATTAAGATAAGGAAAGATATTTTTTACATGAACCACCATCCTGTGAGCACTAGAAGACAAATAGCTAGTCAGGGCACTAGCCGAGCCAGTGACAAGCCAGCAAAGACATGCATCACATAGAAGCCAACTAAAAAGCCGCGATGGTGGCAAAGCAGCCCGCCTCCCACCAGGCTCTCAGGTCCTAGATGATCATGTTCACCACTCCAGCCGGATGTCTAGCTTGTATTGCTTCCAATTTGGTTAAATTGCATCTGCTTAGCTTACACATTATACCTTTGAATATGGCATGCCTTTCTGTTTTTGGTACATACTAGTACATCTGTGTATTAACCATGTTCTTACATCAAACTAATGTTCTTGTGTATCCCTCATCAATCAATTATGACGAGGCAGGCAGGCAAGGGGACTACTCCTCATTTAAAGAATGCAGCGTCAGCCTCCCGACATGATTCTCAAGAAACAGAAATGCTAGATGAAGATAGTGAACGTAGCTCTGTAGTTGATTACAACATTTCCCCTAAACTAGCATTGCAGGTGCTTGCTCTAAGTTGGCAGCGTGATATGTGGTTGCATGTTGCATATGGTGTCTAGATTGTAATTCTTCCAATCTGGTTAAACTGCATGTGCTAGTCTGCTTAGCTTATACTCCTGTAAATGTGACATTATACCTGTTAATGTGACATGCCTTCCTGTATTTAGTACATAGTACATCTGTCTATTAAGCATGTCCTTACATAAAACTATTGTTTTTTTGTATCCCGCATCAATCAATATGACGAGACACCTTTAGTATATGCAGTGTGATATTAGTTGCATCTTTCATATGATTTATAGCATGCGCTCCTTCTAATTTGTTGAAATTCCATTTATGATGGGACGCTTCTAACTTGGCAGAGTCATATTGGTTGCATCTTTCATGTGGTGTCTAGCTTGCATTGCTTCTTATTTGCTGGAATGGTTTCTGCTTAGTTTACACAAACAATTGTGAACATGCCATGCCGTCCTGTTTTTCGTACATATTCCATCCTGGTATCATGTGTTTGCCTTACATCAAAGTAGTGATTGTCAGTATCATGCATGAATGAGTTCCGAAGAGAGAATTTTATTGCTTTTTCTTGTCAGTTTTACTTGACAATTCAAAATCAACAAAGCGGAAGGAAGTTAGCAAGGCAGCGGATAAAGGTGCTCCTTCCAAACGGAGGGCCTCTATAGTTTCTACTCCTCGACACCCCCAAGATGATTTCCATGACAACACATGCATAGACACTCAACAAAGCTGTGTTTATGATGAGCACGTCTCCCCTAGTGCAGCATCACTAGTGCTCCCTCTAACTTGGCACTGTTATATGTGGTTGCATGTTATGTGTGATGTCTAGCTTGTATTGCTTCTAATTTTGTTGAATTCCATCTGCTTACTTTACACATTATACTTGAATAAGACACGTGTTCCTGTTTCTAGAACATACAATATCTGTCTATCACACCATGTTCTTACATTAAATTACTACTGTTGTGTAACCTGCAACAATCACTTATCATAAGACACGTTTGACTTCGGAGTGTGATATAGGTTACATCTCACATTCTTTTCTAGCTTGTACTACTAATTTGTTGAAATGGCACTTATGACGAGACAGTTTTAACTTGGTAGAGTGATATTCGTTGCATCTTTCATATGGTGTCTAGCTTTCATTGCTTCTAATTTGTTGAAATGCCTTCTCCTTAGTTTACACATCATAAGCTGTGAATATGCAACACTGTGAATATGCAATGGCACTAATGACGAGAGACCTCTAACATGGTAGTGTGATGTTGTTTGCATCTTGCATATGATTTATTTCTTGTACTGCTTCACATTTGTTTAAACGCCATTTATGCCGAGACACTGTTAACTTGGCAGAGCGATATTTGTTGCATCTTTCATATGGTGTCTACCTTCCATTGCATTGCTTCTAATTTGGTGAAATGTCTTCTTCTTAGTTTACTCATCATAGTTCTGGTTATCTCTTCCGTCCTGTTTTTCATACATATTACATCCTCCTATCATGTGGTTGTCTAACATCAAAGTTCAGTTCGTCTGCATCACGCATCAATTTGTTCTGAAGAACTAAATTGTTATTCTTTTTTCTTGTCGGCTTGACTTAACATGGCACAGAGAAAGAGGAAGAAACACAAAATGGCAGGGAATGAGAAGCGGATGAATCCTGCAGATTCTGCTGGTACTGATGGTGCAATAGAAGGTGAAAGTCCAGCGGAAAATTCTACAAACACGACATCCCATTCTACACGAGCTGCAAAAAAAGCCAAACAGAAACAAATAGCTGCCACCAAACAAGCAGATACATCCCTAGTTCTCGCAACACCTACCACAGTACTACCAGCTGCACGACATACTCGTGCGTCAACTGAGCTAGCAGCACGTTCCCAAGCTCCCTTGCCACCTGACACTACTTCCCAAGCACTCTTGACACAAGACGAGTTGGCAATATCAGATTAACCTTGTGAGCTTCAACAGCAAGAAGGTAGTTGCTGGAGTCAAGTTACAATTGCATGCTTCTTTATATGTAGTCTCACAGTTTGATGTACACTAGCACTTCCTATGTTCGTTGTTGGACTAGCACCTAGGCGCAAGAGGAAACAAACATCAGGGATAATGCTCGATAGGTTAACTAAATCTAGAGGAGAAAGAATGGAGATCTGTTTTGAGGCAGGTTTAAAAAGGCCACGTGATGCTACAGAGTCAGCCAAGTTAGTATCAAAGGCAGCGGTTGCCGTTAGGTGTCATGTACGTATCCTCCCAACGTGGATTCAGTATAGGAATGACAAAGACGAAACCCAGTTCAACACCTTCCTCGACCATTTATCTGTAAGTATGGTTATGTATGGAAACTAGTAATATCGTCTTGCTCTGTCCCATACTTTCTAGGTTGCTGATAATGAGACTCCCATAATTTTCAACAGATGAGGTTCAAGTTGGATAGCCAAGATGATGCAACCAGACAAGCTTGCACCCATGTTTTCAAGTCTGCTCTGCGACAGTATCGGTATAACTTGAGGAAAACTCACTTTGAAGGCAAGGCTAACAGTGAACTTTCCCAAACATCTCCAGTGGAAAATATATCGGATGAAGACTAGAGAGGCCTTGTTAAACACTGGTCTGATCCGAAGTATCAGGTACATTATATATATGTGATCAGATCACATGTTGAAGTCCTATTGACGCATGTGCCACACAAATCTATCTTCTTGTAGGTGAACTGTTCAAAGAACAAGGCCAACCGTACGAAAGTGAAATTCCAACAGACGACAGGATCTCGTAGCTATATTGCACACTGCGAGGCTCTTGTAATTAGCTGCTGTTTCACTCTTTTCGCCGTACCATATTATCAGATCTATATTGACTTGTTCGAAATGCAGAGGAAAGTCCGCAAGGACCAAAAAGTACCTGAACCAAATGCTGTGGAAATCTTCAAGGACTGTCACACCAGCAAGAAGGGCATGACTACACCAGTCAAAGCCGCTGTTGTAAGTCCTTAATCCTCGTGCCTTTTAACTACTACTTACTCTAACTTGTGCCTTGAACTGCATGGTTTGCAGCCAATGTCTATTACTCTTTTCAATTTTATACACAATTGCCTTAGCATATCATTGCACCTTACAAGGTTTAAAAGGGAGGAGTGATGTTCCTTTGATCTTGACCCGTAATCTAGTTCCGTGCTGGACTTGCCCACACAACGTTACAATTGCCTGTTTGTCTGTTCTCAGTTGTTTTGTGATATGAATGATGTCATACTATGCTTACCGTATTATAAACTTCGTCTCTTTATCCTTAGCCCTCGATACAATGTGAAGAAATAGACAATACATTAGCGATGGTACATGTTTATATGTTTGGAACCTGGTTTTATTATGTACTTTGCAATAAAATACAACTAATATTTTACTTGGGTTCACCAGAATAAGTTCTATATATAGACCAGAGCTATTTTGTTTGGTTTTGCTGCCTCCTTAATATCTTCTGTTCTGGTACTACTAATGTAAAACCTCAACTTTTCAGCGAGCTATGGAAAAAATGGTGGAACCGCCACCTTCTAAAGGTGACGAGGCAACTATAACCGCAATGTCAGCTCTTGCTGCAGTGGGTCAGTAGTTGTCCACTAACAGTGCCAAAAGCACATTCCTGCGTAATACTTGGGTGGTTGTTAAGGCAATATCGTCCAAATTGCCTCATGATCAAGATATGCAAGCTCAAAGCAATGTTGTATCTGCGCTCCAGACACAAGTCCATTCCCTAACAGAGGCCCTTTGTGAAACAAGGAGAAACATTGTTCAATGTCGTCAAGATATGCATGTTTTTGAAACCAGACTATCAGACATTTGCTATGTTGTTCAGGAGCCTAGGGGAAATGAAGGCGAGGGTTATGGTGCTCCATCGGACAATACATCATGAAAACGTAACAGTCAGGTCAAATGAACCGAGCTTCTAAACTTCTGGTGGTGCATTTATCTGCTAGACTGTTAAGTTTTATGCCAACCTTCCTTTTGTTATATAGTTGTAATTTGTTTTGGTGCGATACAAAATTTATTCTTAACGTGCAGCCACCGACTAAAGAAAATAGCAAGCCATTTTTGTATAGTGTAGGGTGTTCCCTATATTTGCACTGGTGGCGATCCTTGATGCCGAGTGGATGTAATCTGTGCAATCGCCTTAATAGCCTAGTGTTAGTTTCGGCCTTATTTATTTCCTAGTCTTCTTTTTCCCTGGTTTGCTAGTGGCCGCAACTACCCATGGGCCATATACGGGCCGTAGGATCCATGGGTCTCCTACGGGCCGTTGATAAATGGGCCTGTAATCGGTGGGCCTCGGGCCGTCGATAAATGGGCCTGTAATCGGTGGGCCTCGGTCCGTCGGATAAATGGGTCTACATGGGCTGTAACCGGGCGTAATTGGTATTGGCCCAGCACGGTAATGGGCCGTTAACAGGCCGTAGGACTGCAAAAGCTTAATTCTTTCACATGCATAATGGGTCGTTAATGGGCCAGAATATAGGACGGGCTGGCCAGAAACGGGCTGACTCTTGCCATGGGCCGAATTTGCCCCATTAGGGTAACATGTAACGCCCCAGATCCGATGCGCTAGGTATCCGCCAGTTATTCGCTGTTGTTGCCATGTCATTTGCTTGCGTGTTGCATTGTATCATGTCATCATGTGCATCTCATTTTGCATACGTGTTCGTTTCTTGCATCCGAGCATTTCCCCATTGTCCGTTTTGCAATCCGGCACTCCTACGTCCTCCGGCGTCCCCCTTTTTTTCTCCTGTTGTGAGAGGGTGTTAAACTTTCTCGAAATGGCCCGAGGTTTGCCAAGCGGCCTTGGTATACCACCGGTAGACCGCCTGTCAAGTTTCTTTCCATTTGGAGGTCGTTTGATACTCCAACGGTTAACCGGGGAACCGTAAAAGCCTCTTTTGTGTGCAGCCCAACACCCCTCCAAAGTGGCCCAATAACCCATCCTAACCCCCTTCATGCTCTCGGTCATTCGATCACGATCGTGTGGGCGAAAACCGTGCCTCATTTGGACTCTCCTAGCTCTCTCTATCTATATAAACGTCCCTTTCCCCTCCATTTTCGCGGATGAATCCACCCTAACCCTAGCCTCCACCTACCTCCACCGCCGGACATGTCCGTTTCCCGCCGGACACACCTGCGCCGCCGCCCGCAGCCATTCCCGCGCTGCCACGTGGCACTCCGCCGCCCACCGCCATCGCGGCCCGCGGAGCCCAGGGAGGGCCCGGTCGAGCCCGTCGCCGCCCAGCGCCTCCGCCTCCGGGCCCGAGCCACCCGATCCCGCTCCGCCGCCTCGCCAGCACTGCTCCGGTCGCTAGACCGCGCCGCCCCACCGCCGCCGGACTCCACCCCCACCACCGGCACGAGCGCCACTGAGCCTCCCGCGCCGTCGCGCCACACAGGCTCGGCCCCGCCGCCGCTCGACCTCGCCGGGCCTCGTCTCCTGCCGGCGCCGCCCTCCTCCGGTCACCCGCGCCGCCTCCCCGCATGACCGCCGCCACCTCGCGCACTCTCGCCGCCGCGCCCAGCCTGCGGCCGAGCTCGTCGGCCACCGCGCCCCTTGCCGCCCCTGCCATCTCCGGCCGCCGCCCCCTGCTCCCTCCTCTCCACGTCGCCCTCGCCGACCTCCTGCTCCTCCCCGCGCTGCGAGGAGCTCGCCGGAGTTTGCCCTCGCAGGAGCTCCGGCCGGATCCGAGGGAGTGGATCAGATCCACCACTCCCGCCAACTAAACGCCCTCGTCCTCATCCCACACCGGCTCATCCCAGTACCCCTCCGTCCAGTTTTTCCCGCGAGGTGATTTTCTTCCAAGTCCCAATAATTGTACATTCTGATGCCATGTTTGACCTGCCATAACTCCATGCATACAGCTCCGTTTTGTGCGTGTAATATATCAAAATGTTCGCTGTGAGATGCTCTACATTTCGTTCGATTGTGCCATGCTTGTTTGAGGCCATCTTGATGCCCTAATCATCGTTGCAAAAGTGCTATATGATGTTAACCAGCTGAAACTGTTATAACTTGATGTTTTGTCATTTTTGTTGCATTTGATGTGTGCATCCTATGAGAATGAGCTCTACATGTGTTTTGTACTACATCATGCCATCTTTATAGTGCTGCCATCCATGTATTTTTGTGATTTTTGTAGTGAGTGCATCAAGCTTGTTAAGTAGGGTACTTGCTGTTGCTGTTTTGCTAGTCTGATTCTGTTAATCATGATGCTATGTAAACCTGCTGCTACAAGTCATTCTACGCATAATCTGGAGATGTTCACTAAGGATATTTTGTTGTACATGTCATGCTATATCCATTCATGCCCCTGGTTGCATTTATAGCCTGTTGTAACTTGTTGTAATCTTGCTCTCAAGTTGCTAAATAATGTTGCTGTCAGTCTGTTAACATTAAGTTCAATGTTGCCATGATTGTTTTTAGTGATCCATGCACCCTATGAACTTGATCTTGCCATGCTTATCTTCATAAAAATGTATTCTTATTGTTAGTCACCTTGCGATGCCATGTATTGCTCTGTGGTGAGTGCTTCAAGCTCACCAACATGCCTACTTATTGTTGTTCCTGCCATGTATGAATCTGTCATATCACTTGCTATGTTTACATGGGTGCCATCATATTTTCTGTGCCCTTTTGGCTCATGGTCAGTAAAGGACTTTTGTTCTATGTATTTAGTAGTAGCATGCCATGCCTTTGTTTGCCATGATAAGTTCCTGTAGCATGTTGTTTGATAACTCTAAACATTGCAACCTGATGTTATTTCTGCTAAGTTTGTAATCTGTTATTATTTGCAATCTTGCCATGTCATTTTGAGCATGTTGTAGTGATTTCTGGAGATAGCTCAGTGTTCATGTTTTGTCATGCATTTCCTGTACTTCCTGCCCATGCCTTTTGTTGTCACGCTGGGATGCTGTAGCATATTCTTTTGATGCTTGTTAGATGCCTAGTTGCTGTTTTGGACAGCTTGTCCTTTAAACTTGTATATAGTGTACGTGTTGAACCGTTGCTCCGTTTTGAGTGTGCTCTATATGAAACTTGCTTGATTTTGCATGAAGTTTCATATTATCATGTTGCATCCTTGTTTTGAGGTGTTTGCTTGATGTTTGTATGCATTTTGCATCAATGCCATGTTTAACTTGTTTTGCTCATATCTTCTAGGTCGTAACTCCGAAATTAAATGAACTTTATTTGTAACTTGACTAGAATCTCGTGTAGATCATCTTGGTGCATCTTAACTTGCTGTAACAACTTGAACATAAGGTTTATTCAGTTCTGGACCAATTTCTAAAATTTCATATGAGGACTTACCGGATTTGTTATATGTTGTTTCCGGCCTCATTTAAATTTGCCTTGATGTGTTGTTCTTGTTTGCATCATCTCTTGCCATGAGTAGCCTCATCTAGCTTTGTCATGCATCATATGCTTGTTGTGCATCATGTCTTGTCTATGTGTGGTGTGTTTACCATGTTGTGTGCTTCTTCTCGATAGTTCCTGTTTCGTTGCGATCGTGAGGATTCGTTCGACTATGCTTGGTTCGTCTTCGTGGCTTCATCTTCTTCATGGACTCGTTCTTCTTCCTAGCGGGATTGCAGGCAAGATGACCGCTACCCTGGATCTCACTACTATCATTGCTATGCTAGTTGCTTCGTTCTATCGCTTTGCTGCGCTACCTATCCCTTGTTGTATCAAGCCTCCCAAATTTCCATGTCAGCCTCTAACCTTGTCACCCTTCCTAGCAAACCATTGCTTGGCTTTGTTACCGCTTTTGCTCAGCCCCTCTTATAGCATTGTTAGTTGCAGGTGAAGTTGAAGATTGCTCCATGGTGGACATGATTATGTTGGGATATCACAATACCTCTTATTTAATTAATGCATCTATATACTTGGTAAAGGGTGGAAGGATCGGCCTTATGCCTGGTGTTTTGTTCCACTCTTGCCGCCCTAGTTTCTGTCATACCGGTGTTATGTTCCCGGATTTTGCGTTCCTTACACGGTTGGGTGATTTATGGGACCCCCTTGACAGTTCGCTTTGAATAAAACTCCTCCAGCAAGGCCCAACCTTGGTTTTACCATTTGCCTCACCTAGCCCTTTTTCCCTTGGGTTTCCGGAGCCCGAGGGTCATCTTTATCCCCCCCCCCCTGGGCCAGTGCTCCTTCGAGTGTTGGTCCAACCTGAGCGATGTCCGGCGCCCTCTGGGCAACCAGGGTTTATGCCAACCCGACGTCTGGCTCATCCGGTGTGCCCTGAGAACAAGATATGTGCAGCTCCTATCGGGATTTGTCGGCACATCGGGCGGCTTTGCTGGTCTTGTTTTACCATTCTCGAAATGTCTTGTAAACCGGGATTCCGAGACTGATCGGGTCTTCCTGGGAGAAGGAATATCCTTCCTTGATCGCGAGAGCTTATCATGGGCTAAGTTGAGACACCCCTGCAGGATATTAACTTTCGAAAGCCGTGCCTGCGGTTATGTGGCAGATGGGAATTTGTTAATGTCCGGTTGTAGATAACTTGACACCAGATCCGTATTAAAACGCATCAACCGCGTGTGTAGCCATGATGGTCTCTTCTCGGCGGAGTCCGGGAAGTGAACACGGTTTTTGTGTTATGATTGACATAAGTAGGAGCTCAGGATCACTTCTTGATCATTACTAGTTGACGATCGTTCCTTTGCTTCTCTTCTCGCTCTTATTTGCGTATGTTAGCCACCATATCATGCTTAGTTCCTGCTGCAACCTCACCACTTTACCCCTTCCTTTCCCATTAAGCTTTGCTAGTCTTGATACCCATGGTAATGGGATTGCTGAGTCCTCGTGGCTCACAGATTACTACAACAACAGTTGCAGGTACAAGTTATGCGATGATCATGACGCGAGAGCGATGTTTGCTTGTTTTGGAGTTCTTCTTCTGCTTCTTCTTCGATCAGGGGATAGGTTCCAGGTCGGCAGCCTGGGCTAGCAGGGTGGATGCCGTTTGAGTTTCTGTTTGTGTTTCATCCGTAGTCGGATGGTGCTCTTATGTAAGATGATGTTGTATTCGTGTGGCATTGTATGCCTTTTGTATGTATCCCCATCTACTATGTAATGTTGATGTAATGATATCCACCTTGCAAAAGCGTTTCAATATGCGGGTCTATCCTTGGTGGGACCTTTGAGTTCCTCTTGGATAGGGTCGCATATTGGGCGTGACAAGTTGGTATCAGAGCCTTGACCGACCATAGGAGCCCCCTTGATTGATCGTGTAGTTTGGCCGTTGTTGAGTCTAGAAGAAAACTATTTTTCGGAGTCTAGTTATATCAGAGAGTAGGAATTCTTTTTACTCCTCAGCCCCTTCGTCGCTCTGGTCAGGAATCTTGACGTAGGTGTTTTGGATTACTTCTCTTCCCTTCAAATTTTCTTTAGGATCACGCAGTTGGTTTTCCGATTGTTGGTTCTCAGCTCTTTTCATCCGGCGCATTTCTCGTCAAGTTGACTCGAGCCTCTTCATCTTTGCCAAGTTCAATCCTCAGTTTGCTCTCAATGAAGTTGTTTCTCTACCCTCAGTTGCTTTATTTTCCCACCCACCCACCCTTTTTCTTCTAGGAGCCGGAGTCCGTAATCGAGTATCCATCCTACTCGTGCGAAGCTTTTGCATTAGTTCAACCGGTGTTTTCATCGGCTTTCCCCTTCCAAGTTGCCTTTGTTTTTCCCGCCCTCCCACCCTCTTCTTCCCGGATCCTG
>NC_041383.1:448058950-448141710 GCF_002162155.2 Triticum dicoccoides | reverse complement strand
GGATCCTGAGTCTGTTTCGAGCATCAATTTCATTCGTATGGAGTCTCTTCAGTCTTCCCTCAATTATTTCAACCGGTGAATTCTCTTTTGTTTGACATTCTTCATCTCTTTTTTTTCCGGGGGACTCAATTCAAGTTTTTCGGGTTGATCATATTCTTTTCCTCGGCTCAAGTGTTTTCCCCTTGCTCGTTCGCCTCTCGCCAGTTCATCTTTTCGGAGTGCTCAAGACATCTCAGGAGATTCGTGTGTGTTCCATTTAATTCGAGGTTGTCACCTCATTCAAATATTTCAATTGTTCCGGTGCATCATCTATCTTTTCAACAATCCCTTTCCAACGGTGTTTTCTTTAGTGGGCCCTAACCCACAGGTCTTTTCCCAGGATCTTACCTGACTCTTCTAATTTCCCGGACTTATTCCCAAATTCTTTTCAAGTATGACGTAAGCATGGATTTCATCAGTCAGATCTTTTCCAAGATCAATTTCAAATCATTTGCATTGTTGGCTCAACCTCTTCGTTTTTCATTCTCCCGAAGAATCTCAGTAATTTTGGTGTTCTTTCTCGTCGTCATTGTCAACTTTTGAAGACCGAAGAAGAGTTTGTCCTCTAAATCTTGTCCGTTCTCCCGGAGGTTCGTGGTGCTAGCTTCATGTTATCCTCCAAATTATTCCGTTTGTCAGAGATTCTTTTCTTACCTATCCGAAGTATATCGGAGTTGATTTCTGTTTCTTTTCACCGGAGGCCATCGTTCCAGAAGAATTCTTTGTCCTCACATTCAGCTACCTTTATCCAATTATCCTGGCATTTCGCTCAAGTGTTCTTTAATCGGCTCATGATCTCTTTGTTCTTTTGCATCTAAATCCCCTCGAGCATATTGGTTCTTCTAATTCTTCCCGGTGATTCAGTCTCTTTCATCACTCATGTTCGAATTCTTACGGTGGTTCGTTCAAGATTCTTTTTCTTTGATTATCATATTAATTCATTCGTTCTTTCCAATCCTACCGGTGGTTCATGAAGACTTTCTCAAGTTTTGCGCCATATTCCCCTTAATCCTTTTTCAACAAGAATAAGTAATATGCAAAATCCATTGCTTGTCATCAATTTAATTTGATGAAGGATAAGCATACAATAAATCTTATTCTTATTTCCTCAAAGTGAGTAATCCCTTCCTTCGGAGTTTGTTCTTGATGAATAAATTCTAGTTCCAAGTGTTTTCATCTTTTCCAGAGTTCAAATTTCCTCGGCCATTTCGTCGGAACCTCCATCTAAATCACCACAAGGCCCATCTTATTCTTTTCATTCTTCATTCCTATCTCATCATCTTTTGTTACCGGAGTTCTTCAGGGTGGTTCGTCATGTTTTAATTCATTCTTCAAGAGTTCATCAAGATTCTTGTGGAGGAGCTCAAGAATCTTTCCTTCTGGCGTCTCGAAGTGCAATTAATTCTCCGTTTTCTTTTGAAGTGGAGTTTTGCATTTCTTCGTTCTTCTCAGCTGTCCAATCATTTCCGTTTGTGGCCGGTTATCACCTTATGATCTTGATATGTTACCTATAAGACCAAAACAAGATTATTCTTTTTGTTGTTGATTTTCTCAACAACTCCGTTCAATCCTTTCTTCTAAGGTTGCTTTCTATTTCATTCGTGGCACAAGTTGTCATTTTCTTCTCCGTTCTTTTCATTCAACTCTTTCAATTCTTTTCGGAGGTTTTGTGTCATGTCTTCATCAAGTATCATTCCATCCTCTCAAGCTCGTGTTCTATTCCTTCATGTTTCAGCCGGAGTGTTGCCTAAATCCTTTCATTCTTATTTATTTCTTATCTCGTTCTAATCGGAGTGGTTTCATAGTCTATCTGATTCTGTGAGCTTTCGATTCTCGTCATTCTCGTTGTTCCTCTCTTCTTCTCGAGTGCTCTCGATTCCTTGCTTCTTCTCTTAAGTTCTTGTTTCACCCCATTCCTTTTTTCCTTCCGTCTCGGTCCTAAGATCTCGGGATGAGATCTCTTGTTAGTGGAGGAGAGTTGTAACGCCCCGGATCCGATGCGCCAGGTGTCCGCTAGTTATTCGCTGTTGTTTCCATGTCATTTGCTTGCGTGTTGCATTTTATCATGTCATCATGTGCATCACATTTTGCATACGTGCTCGTTTCTTGCATCCGAGCATTTTCCTCATTGTCCTTTTGCAATCCGGCACTCCTACGTCCTCCGGCATCCCCCTTTTTGTCTCCTGTTGTGAGCGGGTGTTAAACTTTCTCGGAATGGCCCGAGGTTTGCCAAGCGGCCTTGGTATACCACCGGTAGACCGCCTGTCAAGTTTCGTTCCATTTGGAGGTCGTTTGATACTCCAACGGTTAACCGGGGAACCGTAAAAGCCTCTTTTGTGTGCAGCCCAACACCCCTCCAAAGTGGCCCAATAACCCATCCTAACCCCCTCCATGCTCTCGGCCGTTCGATCACGATCATGTGGGTGAAAACCGTGCCTCATTTGGACTCTCCTAGCTCTCCCTATCTATATAAACGTCCCTTTCCCCTCCATTTTCGCGGATGAATCCACCCTAACCATAGCCTCCACCTACCTCCGCCGCCGGACATGTCCGTTTCCCGCCGGACACACCCGCACCGCCGCCCGCAACCACTCCCGCGCCACCACGTGGCACTCCGCCGCCCACCGCCGTCGCGGCCCGCGGAGCCCAGGGAGGGCCCGCGCGAGCCCGCCGCCGCCCAGCGCCTCCGCCTCCGGGCCCGAGCCGCCTGATCCCGCTCCGCCGCCTCGCCGGCGCTACTCCGGTCGCCGGACCGCGCCGCCCTGCCGCTGCCGGACTCCGCCCCCACCGCCGGCACGAGCGCCGCTGGGCTTCCCGCACCGTCACGCCACGCAGGCTCGGCCCCGCCGCCGCTCGACCTCGCCGGGCCTCGTCTCCTGCCGGCGCCGCCCTCCTCCGGTCACCCGCACCGCCTCCCCATATGACCGCCGCCACGTCGCGCACTCTCGCCGCCGCGCCCAGCCCATAGCCGAGCTCGTCGGCCACCGCGCCCCTCGCCACCCCTGCCATCTCAGGCCGCTGCCCCCCTGCTCCCTCCTATCCACGTCGCCCTCGCCGACCTCCTGCTCCTCCCCGCGCTGCGAGGAGCTCGTCGGAGTTTGCCCTCGCCGGAGCTCCGGCCGGATCCGAGGGAGTGGATCAGATCCACCAGTCCCTCCAACCAAACACCCTCGTCCTCATCCTGCACCGGCTCGTCCCAGTACCCCTCCGTCCAGTTTTTCCCGCGAGGTGATTTTCTTCTAAGTCCCAATAATTTTACATTCTGATGCCATGTTTGACCTGCCATAAATCCATGCATACTGCTCCGTTTTGTGCGTGTAATATATCAGAATGTTCGTTGTGAGATGCTCTACATTTTGTTCCATTGTGCCATGCTTGTTTGAGGACATATTGATGCCCTAATCATCATTGCAAGAGTGATATATGATGTTAACCTGCTGAAACTGTTATAACTTGATGTTTTGTCATTTTTGTTGCCTTGGATGCGTGCATCCTATGAGCATGATCTCTACATGTGTTTTGTACTATATCATGCCATCTTTACAGTGGTGCCATCCATGTATTTTTGTGATTCTTGTAGTGAGTGCATCAAGCTTGTTAAGTAGGGTACTTGCTGTTGCTGTTTTGCTAGTCTGATTCTGTTATATCATGATGCTATGTAAACCTGCTGCTAAAAGTCATTGTATGCATAATCTGGAGATGTTAACTAAGGATATTTTGTTGTACATGTCATGCTATATCCATTCATGCCCCTGGTTGCATCTATAGCCTGCTGTAACTTGTTGTAATCTTGCTCTCAAGTTGCTAAATAATGTTGCTGTCAGTCTGTTAACATTAAGTTCAATGTTGCCATGATTGTTGTTAGTGATCCATGCACCCTATGAACTTGATCTTGCCATGCTTATCTTCATAAACATGTATTCTTACTGTTAGTCACTTTGCCATGCCATGTATTGCTCTGTGGTGAGTGCTTCAAGCTCACCAACATGCCTACTTATTGTTGTTCCTGCCATGTATGAATCTGTCATATCACTTGCTATGTTTACATGGGTGCCATCATATTTTATGTGCCCTTTTGGCTCATGGTCAGTAAAGGACTTTTGTTCTATGTATTTAGTAGTAGCATTCCATGCCTTTGTTTGCCATGATAAGTTCCCGTAGCATGTTGTTTGATAGCTCTAAACATTGCAACCTGATGTTATTTCTGCTAAGTCTGTAATCTGTTATTATTTGCAATCTTGACATGTCGTTTTGAGCATGTTGTAGTGATTTCTGGAGATATCTCAGTGTTCATGTTTTGTCATGCATTTCCTGTACTTCATGCCCATGCCTTTTGTTGTAATGTTGGGATGCTGTAGCATATTGTTTTGATGCTTGTTAGATGCCTAGTTGCTGTTTTGGACAACTTGTCCTTTAAACTTGTATAGTGTATGTGTTGAACCGTTGCTCTGTTTCGAGTGTGCTCTATATGAAACTTGCTTGATTTTGCATGAAGTTTCATATTATCATGTTGCATCCTTGTTTTGAGGTGTTTGCTTGATGTTTGTATGCATTTTGCATCAATGCCATGTTTAACTTGTTTTGCTCATATCTTCTAGGTCGTAACTCCGAATTAAATGAACTTTATATGTAACTTGACTAGAATCTCATGTAGATCATCTTGGTGCATCTTAACTTGCTGTTTAACAACTTGAACATAAGGTTTATTCAGTTCTGGACCAATTTCTAAAATTTCATACGAGGACTTACCGGATTTGTTATATGTTGTTTCCGGCCTCATTTAAACTTGCCTTGATGTGTTATTCTTGTTTGCATCATCTCTTGCCATGAGTAGCCTCATCTAGCTTTGTCATGCATCATATGCTTGTTGTGTATCATGTCTTGTCTATGTGTGGTGTGTTTACCATGTTGTGTGCTTCTTCTTGATAGTTCCTGTTTCGTTGCGATCGTGAGGATTTGTTCGAGTACGCTTGGTTCGTCTTCGTGGCTTCATCTTCTTCATGGACTCGTTCTTCTTCCTAGCGGGATTTCAGGCAAGATGACCGCTACCCTGGATCTCACTACTATCATTGATATGCTAGTTGCTTCGTTCTATCGCTTTGTTGTGCTACCTATCCCTTGTTCTATCAAGCCTCCCAAATTGCCATGTCAGCCTCTAACCTTGTCACCCTTCCTAGCAAACCATTGCTTGGCTATGTTACCGCTTTTTCTCAGCCCCTTTTGTAGCGTTATTAGTTGCAGGTGAAGTTGAAGATTGCTCCATGGTGGACAGGATTATGTTGGGATATCACAATACCTCTTATTTAATTAATGCATCTATATACTTGGTAAAGGGTGGAAGGCTCGGCCTTATGTCTGGTGTTTTGTTCCACTCTTGCCGCCCTAGTTTCCGTCATACCGGTGTTATGTTCCCGGATTTTGCGTTCCTTACGCGGTTGGGTGATTTATGGGACCCCCTTGATAGTTCGCTTTGAATAAAACTCCTCCAGCAAGGCCCAACCTTGGTTTTACCATTTGCCTCACCAAGCCCTTTTCCCTTGGGATTCCGGAGCCCGAGGGTCATCTTTATTTACCCCCTCGGGCCAGTGCTCCTCCGAGTGTTGGTCCAACCTGATCGATGTCCGGCGCCCCCTGGGCAACCAGGGTCTATGCCAACCCGATGTCTGGCTCATCCGGTGTGCCCTGAGAACGAGATATGTGCAGCTCCTGTCGGGATTTGTCAGCACATCGGGCGGCTTTGCTGGTCTTGTTTTACCATTGTCGAAATGTCTTGTAAACCGGGATTCCGAGACTGATCAGGTCTTCCTGGGAGAAGGAATATCCTTCGTTGATCGTGAGAGCTTATCATGGGCTAAGTTGGGACACCCCTGCAGGGTATTAACTTTCGAAAGCCGTGCCTGCGGTTATGTGGCAGATGGGAATTTGTTAATGTCCGGTTGTAGATAACTTGACACCAGATCCGTATTAAAACGCATCAACCGCGTGTGTAGCCGCGATGGTCTCTTATCGGCGGAGTCCGGGAAGTGAACATGGTTTCTGTGTTATGATTGACGTAAGTAGGAGCTCAGGATCACTTCTTGATCGTTACTAGTTGACGACCGTTCCTTTGCTTCTCTTCTCGCTCTTATTTGCGTATGTTAGCCACCATATCATGCTTAGTCGCTGCTGCAACCTCACCACTTTACCCCTTCCTTTCCCATTAAGCTTTGCTAGTCTTGATACCCATGGTAATGGGATTGCTGAGTCCTCGTGGCTCACAGATTACTACAACAATAGTTGCAGGTACAGGTTATGCGATGATCATGACGCGAGAGCGATGTTTTCTTGTTTTGGAGTTCTTCTTCTGCTTCTTCTTCGATCAGGGGATAGGATCCAGGTCGGCAGCCTGGGCTAGCAGGGTGGATGTCGTTTGCGTTTCTGTTTGTGTTTCATCCGTAGTCGGATGGTGCTCTTATGTAAGATGATGTTGTATTCGTGTGGCATTGTATGCCTTTTGTATGTATCCCCATCTATTATGTAATGTTGATGTAATGATATCCACCTTGCAAAAGCGTTTCAATATGCGGGTCTATCCTTGGTGGGACCTTCGAGTTCCTCTTGGATAGGGTCGCATATTGGGCGTGACATAACAGGCCAGTAACGGGCCGACTCTTGCCATGGGCCAAATTTGGCCCTATTGGGGAAGATGCCAGTAACGGGTCGACTCTTGCAATGGGCCGAATTTGGCCCATTAGGGGAACAGGCCAGTAACGGGCCGGAAGTAATCGAGGGCCGAAAAGGAGCCCAAGAACGTATGGGTCGTCAATAGGCCGAAAGCTAACATGGGATGGAAATGGCCCATGTAAATCACGGGCCGTTAACGGGTACAAAGAAAATTACTGTTCATTAGGGCTAGAGTCACCGTGGGCCTGTAAAGGGCCGAAAGATACGAAGGCCTCATATGGGCCGAAAGATGTCATGGGCCATACATGGGCCGAAAGTGAAATGGGCTGGTCTTATATTCGACGGCCGACATGACGTTGTTGGGCCAATTTCCTTTAGTGCCTAACGGGCCGTGAGTTAAGGGGCCGTAAAATGGGCTATTTGCAAAGAGACCGTTAACAGGCTTTTCATGGGCCAGCCCGTTAACTTTTGAACAAGTCAAACGGGCCGGCTTTGTAAGCCTAATGGGCCAGTGGTGGGTCATGGCACATGTCGACATATCATAGGCGCCTATCTGACCCACTGACGAGCTGACACGTGTTTCGTCCGGCCAATAAGAATTTTACACGTGGAAATTTCCCATTGGCCGGGGCTGTTAACGGGTTATCGGATCCAAAACCCGACCCGATAGCTTAACGGTGTTCCGTTACGGTGGATGCCACGTGTCGGTCACCCTTGATGAAAGCACTTCTGTGACACGCGATTTATCGTCATGGAAGTGGACACTTCCGTGATGATATTTTGGTAATGTCATGGAACACTTCTACGAGAGCACATGTATGACTATCTTGATTCTGTCATAAATTTATCATGGATGTACATGCATGACAAAAAACGTGACCTACTATGACAAACACGTATCATCACAGAAGTGTATTTTTTTGTAGTGTAGATGAACCAAGAAAGGCCCGGTGCCTATGAAGAAGGCCATCGCCTGTGAAGCTCATCGCCTCGAGAAAGGCCCGAAGCCTGTGAAGAAGGCCAATGCCTGTGAAGCTCGCTGCCCGTGACACTCTCATGTAATAATGAGTTGGGGTTGTACACGCTCCGGAATCTCCGGAGAGCCACCCTCGGGCCTCGGGGGCTCCCGCCCACGCCCAGTTGCAGCACTTAGCTCCACGCTGGTGAGAAGACGCCGAAGACTAGATTAGGTGCCGGTCGCGGCTTTTTCATTTGCTTTCTGCAGTTGGCTTGTTCGTCCCTATTTGAAGTTTTATTGGAGTTGCTTTTAGCGTTGTTGCAGTCCCCAAACTGTGATGCTTTGTCTTTGTCGCCTACTTGACTCACTTTCTCTCTCGCAAGTCTCGCGAGGGGGATACACGGGTGCCCTTGCGAGTGTTTTCTGACCCAGTCTTGTGAGGCTTTCTTACCCAAGTCCACTGCAAGAGCACTCCTCCCGGTCCGTGCCCCACGAGCATCATGATGCGAACACGGGACCTGAGTCGGTTGCCCTCACGACCGAGACAAGAAGTTACCTCTCCTGACTAATTCTTGCAGGCCACAGAGCGCGCGACGAGGCCTCAGCCTCGAGAAGCGAAGACTACGGCAAGTCCCCCCGAGCTAAGTAATTCCTACACGCGAGCACATGGCGCCAAACATAGCAGGGAATAATGAAAATAGCAAAATAGTTAACGGCAATAGTCCAGCATGCCCCTGCGGGGCCCTAAACTACTCTCTCTTTGTGCAGGAAAGGGAGGGAAACAAAATAGACATGGCTTGCTCAACACCGACTCGTGGCGAGGGCTCTACTGCCTCCGGAGCTCAGTCAGACCCCTCCTCACGCTTCATCGAGGCGCGATGGCGGGCTGACCCGCTACCCCCTCAAGGCGAGCGCGGCGGCGCGGAGGCTGGTCGCGGCCACCGCTGGAGGAGCTGCCGTCCGAAAGGGAGCCGCCGAGGCTTGGCGAGCTGCGAACGCCGCCTGCCACGCGCCCGCCTTCATCTTCATCTCGACCATCGCCGAGGCTGGGCACCCGGCCGCCGTCATCGTCTTCGGGGCAGCACCCAACGGGGTGGCTTCTCCGAATACCCTCACGTAGAGGGTGGCATCACCGTCAAACTTGAAATGTAGGGTGCACCGCCGGCTCAGGCCACCCGCACGGGCAAACGTTTGCCAGCCGCGGGTCAGGGACACATTCCCGGCGACGGAGAACTCTAGTCAGGCCCAGGAGGCCCTGCTGCAGCAACCGTCCGCTTGAAGCTAGAGGCCGCCAGGAGCGCCGACTGGGAGTTCACCTACAAAAAAGCGGGGAAGCTGGAGCCAGCTGCCGGTTGGGTCCACCGACCACATGACGAACTCCGGCAGCACCTCCGTCGAGTGGAAGCGCGGCTTGGGAGGCCGCGCAGCCACGACGCGCCTTCCCTCACCAACCAGGCACCCATCGCTGCGCAGGAGATCGCAGCCACGACCGCGGGGAGCCGCTGCAGGAAATGCAGGATGCTTGCGGGAACGACCCCGGCCATGCTTGGGCGGGGGAGAGTCAGGCCCTTCCCAGCGAGCCTTTCCCTTCTCCGCGGCCGAGAACCTCTTCGGCGGCGCCATAGAAGACGGCGAGCAGCTGAGATGGGGAGAAAGAAGGAAGCAGGGCGGAAGACGTACAGCAGGGCCTAGCGCTCTCCCGCCTTTATAGCCGGAAGAGGCCAACCGTCGGCCTCCACGATCGCAGGTAATCATGACCCATTTCTGCATGTAGGGACTTGTCAAGTCGAGCAGTCGCCGCGGCAGCGTGGGGAAGCGGAGACGCCCACGTCCAATCAACCGCCATGCGCCGCCCAAGGCCGCAGGCTGTTGGGGCCCGCGGCGCTCCGCACTTGCCCCTTCGCTTCTCCGCTAAGCCAAGTCCGAGCGCGCCTTGGGCCCGGGGGCTACTGTCGGCATTCAGGGAACGGGGGTCCCTAGACTTGCCTACCTGCGGCCTGCGGTATGGATCAAGTGGTGGCCCAGTACAAGTTATCTTGGCTAAAGTTGGTCTTCGGCTGCCAAAGGCACTGGTGATGACGCCGTCTTGGGCTCCACGGTGACCTCCATCCTGCTGCTCTGCTGGTCTCGGTCTCGTTGCACTGAAATGGCAACCTTTGCTTGATGCCTCGGTACTCCACGCCTGTGCTTGCCCCCTTTGCACCAAAGAGGAAACAAGGACACTGCGCAGCCCGGCGCCCGCCTGGCGCCCGCCTGGTCTCAATCGTCATGGCTTGCGTCACGAGCACCTCGCGAGGTACCCTGCCCTGATCTCTCCGCCTCCTCGCGAGCCTGCCTAGCGAGGCCGTTCCTGAGGAAGCCTTGTGTCGTCCGCCCCACGAGGCTTGGCCCCTCGCGAGAGTCTTGAGTCTCGCACTGATGAAGATGGGCCGTACTTAGATGTTCCCCTTCAAAATGGCCGTTGTTGGCGCCCTTCCCGCTCAATATTTGGGAAGAGGACCAGGGACTCTATAAATAGGGCTAGCCACCACAGTAGAGGGTATCTCACAGAGTCCTAATCAGAGAGAGAGGCGATTGAGCTCATCCAAGCAGTTCATCGCACCAGCTCAAGAACACCTCTCGCGAGGCTGTTCTTCTCTTGTACTGTTCATCGTCAGCCCCTGAGGCAATCGACCACACCACACACTGGAGTAGGATTTTACACCACAACAGTGGCCCGAACCAGTATAAATCTCGCGTCCCTTGTGTTGTTCATCGTTTAGCTTAGATTCTCGCTAGGCGATCGGACGTAGATCGGTAGGGGGAAGATCTTCGTGCGCACCCCAGAGTTCGAACCTTAAGGGTCTGCCGAAACCCAACATCCGACAGTGATCAAACAGCCTGACGTTATTGATGACCAAGCTGTCGATCATGCAACGGCGACGTCTACTGTTAGCAATGGCAAAGAAATACGCAGTAGGGGAGTCGCCTTTCAGAGTCCAATTAATGGTGCCCCTTTGCCTCTAGTAAATTTCCTCTCGACGGTGCTACCTCTTGAGAATGCGTTGGTTTTTCCTTGAAGAGGAAAGGGTGATGCAGCAAAGTAGCATAAGTATTCCCCTTAGTTTTGAGAACCAAGGTATCAATCCAGTAGGAGACGACACACAAGTCACCTAGTACCTGCACAAACAATCAATAACCTTGCAACCAACGCGATAAAGGGGTTGTCAATCCCTTCACGGTCACTCGCAAAAGTGAGATCGAATAAAGATAGTAAAGTAAATATTTTTGGTATTTTTGTTGTATGGATTGGAAAGTAAAGATTGCAAAATAGTAAACAAGATGCGATATAATGGAAAAGAGATGTAATATAATAGGTAAGGGACCCGGTGGCCATAGGTTTCACTAGTGGCTTCTCTCCAGATAGCATGTATTACGCTGGGTGAACAAATTACTGTCAAAAAATTGATAGAAAAGCACATAATTATGAAGACATCTAAGACAATGATCATGAATATAGGCATCACGTCCGTGTCAAGTAGACCAAAATGATTCTGCATCTACTACTATTACTCCACACATCGACCGCTATCCAGCATGCATCTAGAGTATTAAGTTCATAAGAACGGAGTAATGCATTAAGCAAGATGACATGATGTAGAGGGATAAACTCAAGCAATATAATATAAACCCCATCTTTTTATCCTCGATGGCAACAATACAATACGTGCCTTGCTGCCCCTACTGTCACTGGGAAAGGACACCGCAATGTTCAACCCAAAGCTAAGCACTTCTCCCATTGCAAGAAAGATCAATCTAGTAGGCCAAAATAAACCGATAATTCGAAGAGACTTGCAAAGATATCAAATCATGCATATAAGAATTAAGAGAAGAACCAAATAATATTCATAGATAATCTTGTTCATAAATCCACAATTGATCGGATCTCGGCAAACACACAGCAAAAGAGTATTACATCAAATAGATCTCCAAGAACATCGATGAGAACTTTGTATTGAGAATCAAAGAGAGAGAAGAAGCCATCTAGCTAACAACTATGGACCCGAAGGTCTGTGGTAAACTACTCACGCTTCATCGGAGAGGCTATGGTGTTGATGTAGAAGCTCTCCGTGATCGATTCCCCCTTCGACAGATCGCTAGAAGGCCCCAAGATGGGATCTCATGGGTACAGAAGGTTGCGGCGGTGGAAAAGTGGTTTTGTGGCTCCCCCTGATGTTTCTAGGGTATAAGAGTATACAGAAGCGAAAGAAGTACGTCGGTGGAGCTATGAGGGGCCCACAAGGGTGGGGGGGCGCCTACTGCCCTGGGCACGCCCTCCTGCCTTGTGGCCTCCTCGTGGTGTTCCAGACTTCTACTCCAAGTCTTCTGGTTTGCTTTCGGTGCAAGAAATATCATCGCGAAGCTTTCATTCCATTTGGACTCCGTTTGGTATTCCTTTTCTGCAAAACTCTAAAATGGGCAAAAAAACAGAATCTGGCACTAGGCCTCCGGTTAATAGGTTAGTCCCAAAAATAGTATAAAAGAGCATATTAAATCCCATTAAACATCCAAAATAGATAATATAATAGCATGGGACAATCAAAAATTGTAGATACCTTGGAGACGTATCATCGGGTTCTGCGGCAGTAGCAACGGTAGTAGGGGCGGTAGTACTGCTCACAAGTGGTAGTACCGCACCTACCACCGTTGCTAGTGCCGCCCGGGCTAGAGCTCCCATGTCCCTTGCCCTTCCGAGGCCTCTTCTCTCTGTCTCTACAGTAGTACCGCTAGGTCTCGCGATAGCATCATTGCTGCCAGCAGTAGCACCACTCTGTGCGGGCTGAGGAGGGGATAACGGTTGGATTGGTTCCCCCACTATAAAAGGGGGTCTTCTTCCTCTAGAATACCTACCTCGTTTCCCCCAAGCTCCATTGTTGCTCCAAAGCTCATTTTCTCCCAATCTCTCTCCCTAGCCAATCAAACTTGTTGACTTTCTAGGGATTGGTTGAGAAGGCCCGGATCTACACTTCCACCAAGAGAAATTTGATTTTCCCCACTAATCCCTTGCGGATCTTGATACTCTTGGGTGTTTGAGCATGCTAGACGGTTGAGTCACGTCGGAGCCACATTCCATTTTGGTGAAGCTCTGTGGTATCGTTGGGAGCCTCCAATCAAGTTGTGGAGATTGCCCCAACCTTGTTTGGAAAGGTTCGGTCACCACCTTCAGGGGCACCATTAGTGGAATCACGGCATCTCGCATTATGTGAGGGCGTGAGGAGAATACGGTGGCCCTAGTGGCTTCTTGGGGAGCATGGTGCCTCCACACCGCTTCAATGGAGATGTCCTTCCCCCAAAGGGAAGGAACTTCTGTAACACATCCTCGTCTCCACCGTCTCCACTTGTGTTTATCTCTTCCCTTTACTTTGTGCAAGCTAGTATTGTGTTATCCTTTGCTTGCACTTTTTGTTGTTGTTTTTGTTTGCATCATATAGGTTGTTCCCCATGTTGCACATCTAGACAACCTATTTGTTACTAAACCTAATTTGTTAAGAGAAGCTAAAAATTGGTAGTTGCCTATTCACCCCCCTCTAGTCAACCATATCGATCCTTTCAATTGGTATCAGAGCCTCGCCTCTTTATTAAGGTTTCATTACCAGAAGAGTATGGTTGACACTGAGGAGGAAGTGCCCGAGGCCGTGGAGTTGGCTTCGATCACTCGAGATGACTTAAATGAAGCTATGACCTCACTTAAGAAGTCTATGATGACCGAAGTCAAGTCCATGATTAACGAATTACTTGAGGGGATAAAATCCACTCCCAATCCCTTGCTTGTGGTTAATCCCACAACATCGGAGTTGGAGGCCAATTCCGCCAAGGAAGTGGTAAAGGTACTCATGTTCCTTCCCCTCATGACAAAAATTGGGAAGGGAACCTTTGCCTCGGTTCTACCTTCCTTGGTCTATGGAGGACCGGTCCCAACAGCTCGCATTAATATTCATGGTCCTCCTCCCAAGCTTGTTAAGGGTGATTTTACTAGTTGGGTCTTCCGCATTAAGTCTCATTTGAATCATTGCTCAACTAACCTTTGGAGAATCATTGAGAAAAGGTTCTACCCGCACGATCCGAACAACTTCACCCCAAGAGAAGAAGTGGACAATCAATACAATCACTCTGCTTTGTTCATCCTTCAAGAAGCGGTCCCTCCCAAAGACCTAGGGCACCTATGACATTTCACTCGTGCCAAGGATTGTTGGAAGCACATTGTCTCTATGTACAAGGGAAGCTCAAGCATCCAACGGTCCAACTTTGAAGTGGTCCTTGGTGAGGCTGATGAATTTGTGATGCTTGAAGATGAGGATCCGTGTGATCTTTACCGGAGGCTGACTACTCTTGCGGTTTCTCTTCAAGACCATGGAAGTAAGGACACGGATGCCACTTGTGTCAGTTTTTGGGTTCCGAAAACCCTTGAGAGGTTCGAACTCTGGGGTGCGTGCGGAGATCTCAACCTGCACAGCCCGCCTACTCGCGATCCTCACAGCCTAGCGCGTCGAGCTCAAAGGGACAGAGACACAACAGTTTATCCTGGTTCGTGCCACCTTGCGGTGTAATACCCTACTAGATGAGGATGAACTAGTATAGTGGATGAATAGCCTCAAGAGGTGAGGTGTTCCTGAGCTCGAGAGAGCTGGTGAGGTGGTCGAGTGGGAATGGATCTGATCGGGTCTCTCCTCTATGGTGGTGGCTAAGTCCTATTTATAGTGGCCTTGGTCCTCTTCACAAATGTTGGCGGGAAGAGATCCCACAACGGCCAGATTCGAAGGGGGACAAGAAGTACACCCTATCCGGACTAAAGTGGTCTTCGCCTACAAAAACCCTCTAGTCATGACGCTGCGGTGGGCTCAGCGATGACCTCCGTCCTACTGTCCTGGCGGTCTTGGTCTTGTTGCGCCAGAATGGAAACCTTTGGCTGATTCCTCGGGACTCCACGCCTGCTGGTTGCCTCCTTCGCACCAAAGAGGAAACTAGTACTGCGCCCGCTGGCGCCCGCCTGGCCTTGGTCGTCATGGCTCACGTTAGCTGAGCCTCGTTAGGTGCACCCTGCATAGAAGTCCCCGCTCCTCGGGAGCCAACCTGAGGAGGCTGATCCCCTTGGAGGTCTTGGCGCCACCCGCCTCGCGAGGCTTGGCCCCTCAAGAGGGTCTTGAGTTGTTGATGCTGAAGTTGGGCCGTACCAGGCCATCGACGGAGCCATGCAGTGGGCCGCAGGCAGGCAAGTATGGGTACCCCCATATCCAGAACACCGACAGTAGCCCCCGGGCCCAGGGCGCGCTCGGACTTGGCTTCTAAGCGAATCCAAAGGGCAAGTGCGGAGCACCGCGGGCCCTAACTGCCTGCAGCCTTGAACGACGCATGGTGATTGATGGGACGTGGGCGTCTACACTTCCCCATGCTGCCTCAGCAACCATTCAACTTGACGGGCCGATGCTGCATGCAGAAGATCATCATTGCGCGAGGTCATGGAGGCCGGCGGTTGGCCTCCCTCTGGCTATAAATGGGGGGAGGAGCAGAGCCTCCCTTGCTCATCTCTTCCTCTGTCTTCTCGCCGCTCGCCCCTTCCCCTTCCCCATATTGCTGTATCATCCATGGCACCGATCAAAGGTTTTCTACAGCCGAAAAGGGAAAAGCCCCTCAGAAGGGGTGTCGGTGTCAAAACCGGCGGATCTCGGGTAGGGCGTCGCGATCTGTGCGTCTCAAGCTGATGGTAACAGGAAGCAAGGGACACAATGTTTACCCAGGTTCGGGCCCTCTCGATGGAGGTAAAACCCTACTTCCTGCTTGATTAATATTGACGATATGAGTAGTACAAGAGTAGATCTACCACGAGATCGTAGAGGCTAAATCCTAGAAGCTAGCCTATGATGATTATGATTGTAATTGTGATCGGCCTTCTAAGGACCAACCTCTCCGGTTTCTATAGACACCAGAGAGGGCTAGGGTTTACACGGAGTCGGTTACAAGGAAGGAAATACAATATACGGATCACCAAGCTTGTCTTCCACGCAAAGGAGAGTCCCATCCGGACACGGGATGGAGTCTTGAGTCTTGTATCTTCACGCTCCAATAGTCTGGTCGATGTATATAGTCTCGCTGTCCAGATACCCCCTAATCCAGGACTCCCTCAATAGCCCCTGAACCAGGCTTCAATGACGATGAGTCCAGCGCGCAGTCTTGTCTTCGGCATTGCAAGGCGGGTTCCTTCTCCGAACACTCCAAGGTAATCATCGAACACGTAAACCATGTACGGATATGCAAAATGATCTTCACATACCATCGTAGAGAGGATGATATTTCAGCTGACAACTTTTTAGACGACATGATATGTCATTACGGTCGGGTCATTATTCGAACCGTTTTCCCACAACCAGCCACAGCGCATATTGCGAGGCGGTTTCCTTGACACGTCTTGTCAAAGCAGAGATCGTGTCCCCTTATCATGGGATTCTCATCAATACGGGTATGGGTAATCCCACCACGCCATCAATCGTGTCGGTTGGGAAGTAAGTGATTCTCAACGGGCGAGTGAGGAGGCGCACCGCTTTCGTCGCCTTTATAAAGGGATAAGGGCTCCCAATTTTCACCCACGCCTTCTTCCTCTTTTGCTCATCCTTACTTCCTCGAGCTCCAGCACCCTAGTCCAAGTCCTCTCCGCACAGCCGAATATGTCCGGAGCAGGAGGCAAGTGGGTGGCTTCCACCGTGAAGGAGAAGCACATCGCGAATCTTTGGGCGGTCGGATACTTGGCTGCAGACATAGCGCACCGGCTACCGGACGACGGGCAGGTTATTCCAACCCCGGGACCCCACGAGAGGGTTGTTTTTCTCGCCCACTTCGTCCGTGGACTGGGGTTTCCACTTCATCCCTTCGTCCGCGGGCTCATGTTCTACTACGGGCTAGATTTCCATGATCTAGCCCCAAACTTCGTCCTCAACATCTCGGCGTTCATCGTCGTATGCGAGGCCTTCCTCCGCATCAAGACTCACTTTGGCCTGTGGCTGAAAATCTTCTGCGTGAAGCCGAAGATCGTAAGCGGCCAGCAAGCGGAGTGCGGAAGGGCCATGGTGGGCAAGATGCCTAATGTCACCTGGCTTGATGGCTCCTTTGCGGAGAACATGAAAGGGTGGCAATTGGGGTGGTTCTACATCACCGAGCCGCGCGGTGCCAACTGGGTGACGGCCCCTGAATTCCGATCCGGAACCCCCATGCGGCTCACCTCCTGGGAAAAGAAGGGCCTGGCCTGGGGCGAACCTACAGAGCTGACCGGACTCCAAAACTGCATCAAGAGCATGAAGGACAAGAACATCAAGCTTGTCAACGTGATCTATGTCATGCTCGTTCGCCGAATTCTTCCGTGCCAAAGGCGGGCATTTAATCTGTGGGAGTTCGTCCCGGCCGAACACCAGACTCTTCGGAGGCTCTACGGCATGACGCATAAAGACGCATGGAAGGCGCTGTTCAAGGCCTCCGAAGTACCTCCTCCCACATCCGAGGACCATGGACTTCATGCCGCGCGGCCTCCTTGTCCGGTGAGTTTTCTGACTACCACCTAATTCAGCTCTTCCCAATATATTCGTGGGGGAGTCTTAAGTAATTGTGCATATTTGATCAGGACTATGTGGAGACAGTGGAGCAGATTGACTGTCCGGCTCCGCTGCTAGTAGGCCCAGTTGATGCTCTCCTAACGGAGATGCTAGCCCCGGCGCCCTACAAGGCACTGGAGAAGAGGGCCGAAAAGAAGGCCGCGGGGACCAGGCAGGGTCTCCGGCATAAGGTCGTACCGGAGGCCTCATCTAAAGACGACGAGGCACACTCCTCCCCCGAAGGGGAGGAATAAGAAGAAGGGGCCACCCCATCCGGAGAGGATGGGGGGCCTGAGAAGGCGGACCAGGGGGCTGGGAAAGGCCCCCGATGCAAGGCCATCATACCCTCGTCGTCCGATAATGACGAGGCAGATTCCTCCCGCAGAGGCGGGGGAAGCAAGAGGAAACTCTGCCTCCCCGCACTAGGGAGGAGAAAAAGAGGAAAGCCGCCCCGGAGGGGGAGGCTGGGACGTCCAAGAAGGGAAAGGTGTCCCTTCGGGACTACTCCGCCACGGCCGCCCATAGCGAGGAGGGGTGGCTGCCCAGGGGAAAGCCCCTAGCGCGATCGTAAGTATCTGCACTCTATCGTGATTTTACTTCATAGTCTTTTTATAACGCCGAAAATATATGCAGTCCGGCCAGGGTTCATCCCGAGGTATCGTCTTCGGATGGGTCCCTGAGCGATTCAACGGTGAACTCGCTCCCGACGGCCACTACTCCTCAGCCCGCGGATGACACAGAGGTGTTGTCCCGAAGGCTCCCAGAGTGAGGGGAGGTGACCCTGGAGGCGCCCCAAGGCGTATTTCTAGATGTCAGACATGCGGGGTTCAAGATCCCCGCGGATCGTGTCGATGAGAGCCGCAGTAGGCCGGGCTCCCAGCCGAACACTGTTCCGGAACCTCCAACGGTTTCGGGCTCAGGCGGGCAGCCCCTCGTTAGGGAGGGCGAGCCGTCCATGCCGAGGACTTCTGTTACGCCCGAGGCATCGGATTATCTGCTGGAAGCGCTTCGCGGCGCTTCCATGGATGAAGAGCACCGTACTCTTATGAGTGTGGTGATTCAGAAGGTTTTGTCCGAAAAGAGCGGACTAACCGAAGCTTGCACCAGCCTCCTAACAGGCTTTGATGTAAGTAATAAAAATGTGTGAAATTACCACCCGATAGGTAGTAGCCCCTGATACTCTATTTGGTGTTTGGAAAGAAAAGCCAAACGGAGGGTCAATTATAATCCGCAGGAGTCTAATAATAAGTGTGCATGTGAATAAGCAGGCTGTGCTGCTTGCCGCTGCTGTCCGCACTGCCGAGGTTGCCGGCCTAAAGCGGGACCTGGAGCAGGCGCAGGGGGAGCTCGACCTCACGAAGAGGCAGCTCGAAGAGAACAAAGGTGAGTGATTCCCCGCTCTCATGTAATGAAGGATAGACAAAATTGGTTATTCTAACAACGAAGCGCCGTGACTATGTAATAGGGGCCACCATCGAAGTGGCGTCTCTGAAGAAAGCGCTATCCGAGGCCGAAGACAAGGCGGCCTTGGAATGAAAGGAGCACGAAAAGCAAGATGCTAGAGTGGGCGAGGTACAGCAAGAGCTCCAGGAGCGCGGCAAGAAGTTCGAGTCCGTGGAGCATGATCTTAAGATGAAAGAGGCCGAGATTGCGAAGGCCCTTGCGAGTATGAAAGACACCAAGGCCGAAGCCGACAAGGCACAGCAGGAAATCCAGGCGGCCAAGAAGATAGTGGCGGGTAAGACATTCTTTATGCAAAGCAAACATGTGGAGGAGGCGTTTCTTTTACTTACCCGAATTCGGAGCTCTCCAGGGGCATTCGCAGATCTGCCACGCAGCATATCAGATGCCATGGAGTTCTACCGTGCCAAGGAGGGGAGCTCAACGGAGAAGCTGTTCTGGTCCCAGTATGCTGGGGCCGAACACCCAATGCCTCTGAGTGACCAACTGAAGCAGTTGGTCGAACTCCACAGGGTGGCCGAAGTGGCTATGAAAGATTTCATAGTCCGGATGTGGCCTGGTGAGCCCCTGCCCACTAGCTACTTCGGCCTGATCAAGCGGGTGGTGAATGCCTGTCCGCGGCTTGAAGTTATCAAGCGATCCATTTGCATTGAGGGTGCCCGCCGGGCCTTTGCCCGCGCGAAGGTGCATTGGGGCAAGCTGGATGCAGAGAAGCTGGTGAAGGACGGGTCGCTGGAGGGCAAGGCGCATCGCTATCCCGAGAAGTATTACGATGCCGTTATGAAGGGCGCTCGTCTCGTGGCTGATGAATGTACCAAGGACACAATCCTTGAGTAAATGTACCTATGTCGTTGTTGTAATATTCAGACGAAGTTACTTGCGCTATGTAGCGCTGCTTGATTTAAAATATTACCTTCCGTGATGCTGTTTATAAAATTCTGAAAGTAGGTCAGTCGTCGGCTTCCGCCCCCACGTAACTAGCACCGGGGTGTTCCTGGAAAAACCCGGATACTCTTTACCCAAACTTTTGGTCCCTTAAGGAGGTATCCGGCGCAGCGAACAAGGCAATCGGACTATGCGGCTTTATAACTTTCACTTAGCCATAGAAGTCTACAATTTTAAATTTCAGCGAAAAAGCGGTTTCACCGTCCCTACGACGCCGACGCAAGGCAGGAGGTGACCAGGCCTTGGCAATCAAGGCCTCCGCCCGGCTTCCCCCTTCCTCTGTACGCCCATGTGTCGGGCGGCAATTCACACCGTCGAGCAACCCCAGGTGGCGGTGGACGAGCTGTTGCCGCCCTGCCTGCTGAGCCATGGACTCCCACCGTGGGTAGCTCACGCGAGTTCGTGGTGTGGGTAGCAATGCCAACCGCCTTGTGGATCTGGCTCCCGAGGTTCTTTGCCTATGAGTTGTCACTAAGGAGCCACTTGAGTTGTGGCTGCAACACGCCGGATGCTGCAGCCTGGCCACCAGGGCTGAGTTCGAGGTGGTGCCCCCTGGCAACATCTTCATGACCCGCGGATGGGGCGAGGTCGGCCGAGCCTATCGCGCAGAGGGGGCCCTCGCGATCCACTTCGAGTACGACGGCGCCTCCACCCTGTTCTTCAAGGTCTTCGACAAGGAAGGCTAGCAGCTGGAGTGCTGCCCCGGAGGAAGCAGCTCGCGGGACGCAGCCGTGGGTGCTGGGCCTGTCTCCAGCCCTACTGACATCTCCTCTAGCACCAACGATGTCTCCTGGGAATCCAGCGACTCTAATAAGCCTAGTGAATCTCCGGAGCCCAGCGACGACAGCTACGTGCCGCCAAGTTCCCGCCGTGGCCGGAACATGGCAGCAGCAGCTGCTCGGCACCGTTGGTGATGCACACCAGCTTGGTTCCTTGGAGCCTTCTTTTGTTTACCTACATGGAATTAGGACTAGCCCCGAGGGGGTATGTAAGAATCGAAGTGTTTTAATTCCAGCGTTGTTCTTCTCGTTTTTATGATGAAATCGCATATCCCAGTCCGGCACGGCTCCCCGCTTTCCTCCCCTTAGGTAGCATAGTGCTCTACGCTGATGGGACCTAGTCCCGAGGCAGGCTTCAGCCATCGCTAGTATGCCAGGTCGCAATGTCGTGGTCAAGGCTAGGAGGTGAGCGGCCTGAGGTACGGTGAGAGGTCATGAGGCGCGATGCTCACAAGGTCCCCCTTTGCGTGCAAGCAACTGCCCAAGAAACGGAAAGGGGAGTGAAAGTGCCGGAGTGGGACTACGATACTCGATTGAGCGGGTTGCGAGGCTCATGTTGTCGTGTGAGCGACTTATCTTTTGGCAAACCTGTAGCGATTCCTCTGGGTGGTGCCCATTCATGCCTTCACAGTAGCATGACGAGGCAAGGACCACGACACCCATTCCCTTTCCTCGCTTGTCTCCGTGCTCTATGTCTTCAGGTCCCAACCCTCGAACAGGCTCAGCTGCCACTGGTATGCCAGGTCGTGATGCCGTGGTCAAGGCCAGGGGGTGAGGGCTGGAGAGCCAGTAGGAGCTCCTGAGGTGCGATGCTCAGGAGCCCCCTTTAACATGTAAGTGACTCGTGGGGCAAGGTGGTGACCTCCAGGGCCCGCCCGTAGATATGCCTCAGGTGTACCTGCATGTTAGCTGGCAGAAGAGATTGCAACTCCCTATGGTGCCGACTGCCTATCCTTGAACCTTTCGTGGGAAGACGACGGCACCGAGGACCAGGTGAGGCGGCGCGCGTGAGGCGGGCCGCGAGCCAGAGCTTGGTTCTCGGGTTTATCAGTGTTGCTGGGATAGACCCAAGCACAAGCGCCGCACCAGCGTAAGTAGTTTCCGTTGTAGGAGAAGCATAGGACGAGTGGGAAATGTAAGGGGACCACAAGGCAGGTAGGTCTCGAAGCAAGCGGGTGATGGTAATCAAAAAGCTCATGAGAGATGGTTAGGCAATTCTGACTAATGCAAAAATATACATGTCGCAGGGACGGACCCAAGCGACCTGGGGATAGTGCAGCCCGAGGGGCGCCCCCAACTGAATGAACTAAAAGATGTCACCTGGCACCGTTGCTAAAGAGATGTCGGTGTAGTTGAAGTTGCGCGCTGCTGAAGTCCTCACTCATGAGCCGCCTTGGCCCTGAGCCTCGGGAGGCTCCGGGGGCCTGGGAGCTCATGAGGATCCATCTCCACCTCCGCTAGGATTGCCTGGTGCCTAGCCTCTAGAGCCGCTAGGATGTCCCACATGCGGTGCTGAAATGCAATAGATGCGCTTGGCAGTCCGAAGGGCATGCAAACATAGTTGTGAGGGGGACCCTTGCATTGGCCGACACAGGACGGCCAGAAGAGCTGCCGAGATGCGGCCCTGTTGAGACCTGGGACATCGATGCAGACGCGGAACTCCTTACCCTCTCCAGGGCATGGAGCCGCGCCCAGTGGTGGGCGGCGATCGCCCTGCAGAGCCCTTGCCTCCTGAATCTCTTTGATTGCCTTGCTGATGAACTCCTGAGCACCTGGCGCCTTCTCCTGGGAAGCATGCGCTGAAGCATGCCTCCACATGGTGCCCGAGTGCCTCCCTCGTGACGTCGGCTAGGTCTGAGGCCCTCTAGAGGAGAGCCCCCAAGCCCAGCCTGAGAGGGGCGCCGGGCGCGCCTTCCTATGTGATAGGTGAAGGCGCCCCATCCAGGGATGTGAGGCTCAACGTGGCACTATCGGGCGATGCCTACTTGTGAGATCCCTGGCCCAGCTGCATCTTCCTCGTCTTGGGAGTGACCTCAGGAGGGTGGACATCGCTGTCGTCTTCATGGTTTTCGACCGCCGTAGCTTGGTAGGCGCGCTCGAGAGAGCACACCACGTCCTTTTCCTCGCAGGCGACCATGATGATGCCGCCGCTCCCTAGCATCTTGAGGACATTGTAGCCATGGTGTGTCGCTGCCATGAATTTGGCCAGTGCTGGGTACCCGAGGATGGCGTTGTACGGCAGGCGAATGTCCGCGATGTCGAAGTCGACAAGCTTGGTGTGGTAGTTTTCATGCTTGCCGAAGGTGACAGGGAGGCGGACTTTCCCTATCGGATGCGTGGAGCCGTCGGTCACTCCTGAGAAGGGCTTGGTAGGCTGAAGTTGGTGGTATGGCACTTGGAGCCTGTTGAACGTCTAGACAGAGAGAACATTGAGCCCTGCTCTGCCATCAATGAGGGTCTTGGTGACGACCACGTTGCTGATGACGGGCGAGCAAAGCATTGGGAGCGCGCCGGCAGTGGCCGCACCCTTGAGCTGGTCGGAGGAGTTGAAGGTGATGGCGTACTTGGACCACCTGAGCGGGCGTGTTGCCTCAAGCTTGGGGAACACTGCGTTCACCTCGCGCGCAAACTTCTTGAAGACGCGGTGAGAGGCTAGAGCCTGGGAGCCGCCCAAGATGCAGGCGATGGGTCGAGGCTCCTAGAAGCTCCCAGACCCCTCGTCCCGATGGTGATCTTCATTCCTTCTTGGCGGTGGAGGCAGCGGAGGAAGACCGGCATTGCCCTAAGGCCGATCCTCGCAAGGCTGGTCCCTCCAGGCGCCCTCGCGTGGCTGACCCTGCCAGCGGTCCTCCCGAGACTGGTCGCGCCTCTCCTGGCAATGATCATGGCCGTCCCAGCGTCCTCCACCTCAACCACCTCCACGACCGTAGCCTCAATCATTGCGCTTGGGGCATCAACCGAGGCGCCTGTCGCGGAGGGCTCTGAGCTCCTGGCAGTCATTGGTGTTGTGGCTGTGCATGTTGTGGAAGACGAAGAACGGTCGGCTGCTCTTGGATGACTCAGGGTGATCACACCCGCGCTTCATCTCCGGCTCGGCTGCAAGCACAGCTAGCCCCTTGCGCTTTACGTCCTTGGCCTTGGCCTTCTTGTCTTCTGGGTCAGCACCGGGGAGCTCAGGAGAAAGAGGCATCCCTCCTCAGCCCTCGCGCACTTGTTCGCCATGTTGAACATCTCCAGGGCTGTGCAGAGGTCTTCATGTGTGGCGAGCTCCTCCTTCATCTTGACGTCGTGTACGCCATCAATAAACACCGAGATGATGGCCTCGTCTGACACCTTGGGGATCTTGAGGAGAACGTTGTTGAAGTGTTGGATGTACTTCTGCAGGGTCTCTCCTGGCTGTTGATTGATGCGTAGTAGGTCAACCGCGGTCGGCGGGCGGTCGCGAGTGCCCTGGAAGTTGGCGATTTAGCGGTCACGCGTCTTATCCCAGGAGGAGACGGACCCCACGGGGATGTTCAGGAGCCAGGAGCGCGCGCCATCCTTGAGGGCCATGGGGAACTAGTTCGCCGTGATCTTCTCATCGCCATTGGCCGCCTCGATGCTCACTTCGTAGAGCTGCAGGAACTCGGCGGGGTCGGCGGTGCCGTCGTAGCGTGGCGGCAGGTCAGGCTTGAACTTGCCCAGCCAGACAACGTTGCGCACCTCCGGGGTGAACGCGCAGCACCTTGCCATGGTCACGGGAGCCCGCCGGAGTGGTGGAGCCTGGTCTTGGTGCTCGCGTGCCGCCACCATCACAGGCGGCACACGGTCTTGACGTGGAGGTGCTGGAAGTGCACGTGCATCTTCTGGGGGCCGCTGCACCACTTGACAGCTTGCTTCTTCACGCGCAGGCGCCTGACTCTGCGGGTCGCGCCATGGGGCCACCTGCCTCGGCTCGACGACGGTGCCCTGGACTGTAGGTGGTGGAGGCGCCCTGTGAGCCACGTCACCCCCAGCAGGCGGCTGTTGAGGCAGTGAGCGGGCCGGCACAACGGAGTCTCCAGTGGCGCTGACGAGCTCGGCGATGCGTTCAAGCCACTCCTCATAGAAGTCGTCGACTCGGCGGTAACGAAAGAGCTCTCGCGCCATGAGCAGAGCATCCTACGCGTTCACCGGGCCACGAAGCGCGTGGGGGGACGAAGAGGCCGGAATCAGTGACGGAGTGGCCGTGCACCCGTCGCAGTGCACCGAGGGGTGCAACGAGGAAGCCTGCTGCTCGTGGCTAGCAGGGTCTGTGGCAGCGTTGGCCGCTGGTGATGGAGGACGATGAGGACAACCTTCGCCTGTCGGTGCCGCCTGAGCGACGCAGGCGGCAACCCCGGCCTGGCGCTCAGTGCAAGCCCGACATGCGTCAGCCATGGAAGCATCGGAGTAGCGGTGGATCAATCGACGGAAGAGAAGATCCGACGCACCCCTACTTGGCGCGCCAAATGTCAGATTTTGGGTTCTGCAAACCCTTGAGAGGCTCAAACTCTAGGGTGCATGTGGAGATCTCAACCTGCCAAGCCTTCCTACTCGCGATCCTCACATCCTAGCGCATCGAGCTCAAAGGGACAGAGAGACACAACAGTTTATCCTGGTTCGGGCCACCTTGTGGTGTAATACCCTACTCCAGCTTTTTGATGGATTGCCTCACGGGGCTGAGGATGAACTAGTACAATGGATGAACAACCTCAGGAGGTGAGGTTTTCTTGAGCTCAAGAGAGCTGGTGAGGTGGTCGAATGGGAATGGATCCGATCGGGTATCTCCTCTATGGTGGTGGCTAAGTCCTATTTATAGCGGCCTTGGTCCTCTTCCCAAATGTTGGCGGGAAGGGATCCCACAACGGCCAGATTCGAAGGGGGACAAGAAGTACACCCTATCCAAACTAAAGTGGTCTTCGCCTACAAAAAGCCTCTGGTTGTGATGCTGCAGTGGGCTCGGCGATGACCTCCGTCCTGCCGTCCTGGCGGTCTTGGTCTTGTTGTGCCAAAATGGAAACCTTTGGCTAATTCCTCGGGACTCCATGCCTGCTGGTTTCCTTCTTTGTACCAAAGAGGAAACTAGTACTCTGCGTCCGCTGGCGCCCGCCTGGCCTTGGTCGTCATGGCTCGCTTCAGCTGAGCCTCGTGAGGTGCACCCTGTATAGAAGTCTCCAATCCCTGGGAGCCAGCCTGAGGAGGCCGATACCCTTGGAGGACTTGGCGCCGCCCGCCTCATGAGGCTTGGCCGCTCGCGAGGGTCTTGAGTTGTTGATGCTAAAGCCGGGCCATACCAGGCCGTCGATGGAGCCATGTAGTGGGCCACAGGCAGGCAAGTCTTTGTACCCCCATATCCAGAACACCGACAACTTGGATCAAGCGCAAGTTCCTCAAAGCCATCATGCCATTCAACAAGGCCATGTCATCCGTGATTCGACAAAGGCCGGACTTTGACACCGTAACCTCAAGTGAAGTGTTGGATGAGTTTATTTCCATGAACATCATGAACAAGACCGACAACAATGATCTTGCTCGTGTCCGGTCAAATAAAAGCACTCCCATCCTTGCTTTGAAGGCCAAGGCCATTCCGAAAGATGAAGAGGAAGAAGAAGAGGAGTGTGTCCCCGAAGACATCAAATATGCTTACCATGAGCACATGGCTCTTGCGTCAAGGCAATTTTGGAGAAACAAGAGGAACTCAAGGCCCAACTTCACCAAGAACAACTCAAGTGGGTCAAAGAACAAGCAACGTGGAAGAACTTGCTACAATTGTGGCAATGTGAGTCACTTTGTGGTGGATTGTGCCTACGAGAAGAGGAAAGACAATGGTGGCAAGCTCATTCACAAAGATAAAGCCAAGTCCTTCCCTAGCAAGAACAACTTCACCAAGAAGACTCCTCCAAAGGGCTTGGTGGCACATGAAGAGTACCCCTCCGATGATGATGAGGAAGATACAAGTGGAGAAGGAATGGCAATGACAACCATTGCCATTGCTACATCTTCTCCCTCCAAGGTGTCTCTCTTTGGTACCCCCAACAAAAACACCATTGCCAAGTGTCTCATGGACAAAGGTATCAACAAGGAGTTTGCTTCCTGTGGGGTGTCATGGTTGCTCGATAGTGGAGCAACAAATCATATGACCAGGAGCAAGGACTTGGTGGTGGTTGTGCATCCAATTCCATCTATGCCCACCCATGCCCAATTCTATGGCCCTTTTGTGGAGCAAGACTCTTGAAGTAGCCTTTGTTGGGCATGTCGAGAATGGTCTCTATGTGGTGAATATTTTGGAGCGACCCACTAAGATCGCGACTTGCCTAATGGCTAAAGTTGATGTGGGTTGGCTTTGGCATCGCCGACTAGCCCACGTCAATATGAGATCTTTGTGAAGTCTCCTCAAAGGGGACCACGTGCATGGACTAACAAATGTGAGTTTTGCCAAAGACTGTGCTTGCAGTGCTTGTATTGAAGGAAAGCTTCATGAAACGGCTCACCGACCATCGACTATCATCTACTCAAAGAGTCCCTTGGAGCTCCTACACATGGATCTCTTTGGTCCTCCATCCTTTGATAGTCTTGGTGGAAGAAAGTATTGCTTGGTGATTATGGATGACTACTTAAGATACACATGGGTATACTTCTTCAAGAGGAAGAGTGAGACTCACCAAACCATCATCAACTTTGCAAATGAAGCTCAACATCAACATGAAGCAAAGATCTTGATGATTAGAAGTGACAACAGAACCGAGTTCAAGAACTACACCTTGGATGAGTTTCTTAGTGACGAGGGGATCAAGCACCAATATGCCACACCCTACACCCCTCAACAAAATGGTGTGGTGGAGAGGAAGAACTGGACATTGATGGATGCGGCAAGGACCATGATGGCGGAATTCAAATCTCCGTACAACTTTTGGGCCGAAGCCATCAACACCGCATGTCAATTCCAATAGGCTCTACCTCCGCAAAGGCTTGAACAATACTCCATATGAGATACTTACCGGCAACAAGCCCAACCTCGAGTACTTTCGGGTGTTCGGTTGTAAGTGTTTCATTCTCAAGAAAGGTGTTCGTTTGTCTAAATTCAAACCTAGAGCTCAAGAGGGCATATTTGTTGGTTATGCTACAAACTCTGATGCTTACCACGTTCTCAACAAGTCCACCGGACTCATTGAGGAAACATGTAACATGGAGTTTGATGAAAATAACGACTCCCAAGTGGAGCAAATTGGTCTTTGTGATGTAGGTGATGAAATTCCTCCCCAAGCCATAAGAAGAATGGGGATTGGTCAAATACTCCCCATTGAGTAACCCCTTGTGGCCAAAGGAGAAGGACAATGCTCTACTCAAGTGGATCCATCACCTCCAGACCTACTCGCTTCCGAAGAACAAAATGAAGGCCCTCAACCCAATGAACAAGATCAAGGGCAAGATCGACTCCATGGGGATGGTGATGCACCAAATGATTCCCAAGATCAAGTTCATGCCTCCGAGCGCCCTCAATACCAAGAGCTAACTCAAGGTCAAGAGCAAGCTCAAGATGGTTCTCAAGATCAAGAGGAATCTCAAGATCAAGAGCAAACTCAAGACGGTGCTCAAGATGTGCAAGATGATCCTCAAAAGCCCATCGAGGAACTTTTGGAGCATCGTGCCGCTAAGGTGGCCTCCAAGCTCGAGCATCAACAACATGTCATGGAGAATGTGCTTGGAAGCTTGAGAAAAGGGGTAACTACTCATAAACAATTGTCAAACTTTTGTGAGCATCATGCGTTTGTTTTGTGTGTTGAACCACAAAAGGTACATGAGGCGCTTGATGATGTGGATTGGCTTGAAGCTATGCACGGTGAACTCAACAATTTCGAGCGCAATCAAGTTTGGGAATTAGTGCCAAGGTCAATGGAGAATCACAATGTCATTGGGACCAAATGGATTTTCAAGAACAAGTAAGATGCAAATGGTGTGGTTGTTCGAAACGAGGCAAGATTGGTGGCACAAGGCTACTCCCAAGTCGAGGGCATCGACTACGGTGAAACCTTTGCCCCCATTGCACGTCTTGAATCTATTCGCATGTTGCTTGCATATGCATCTAATCATGATTTTAAATTGCAACAAATGGATGTGAAGAGTGCATTTCTTAATGGTCCTTTGAATGAGTTGGTGTATGTCAAACAACCTCCGGATTCGAGGATCCCAAGTTCCCCACTCATGTTTACAAACTCAAAAAGGCGCTCTATTGCCTTAAGCAAGCCCCACGTGCATGGTATGATCACCTTACCGAGTTACTGCAAGATCGTGGGTTTGAAATTGGGAAAACCGATCCCACTCGTTTTACTAAGAGAGTCAAAGGGGATTTGTTCATATGCCAACTATATGTTGATGATATTATTTTTGGTTCTCCTAACAAATCTTTCAATGATGAGTTTGCCGCACTAATGACCGAGAAGTTTGAGATGTCTATGATGGGAGAGTTGAAGTTATTCCTTGGGTTCGAAGTCAAGCAAAGAAGAGCAGGAACCTTCATCAACCAAGCCAAGTATACCCAAGACATGCTCAAGAAATTCTAACTAGATGATGTGAAGCCGGTCAAGTTTCCAATGCCCACCAAATGCAAGCTTGACAGTGATCCCAATGGTAAAGCGGTGGATCAAAAGGTATATCACTCCATGATTGGATCCTTGCTTTACCTTTGTGCATCTAGACCGGATATCATGTTGAGTGTGGGAATTTGTGCATGGTTTCAAGCCGCACCTAAGGAAAGCTACTATGTGGCAGTCAAGCAAATCTTTTGATATTTGGCTCATACTCCAAACTTTGGCTTATGGTACCCCGAAGGAGCAAGCTTCGATCTCATGGGTTATTCAGACTCTGATTGGGTGGGAGATTGTGTGGAGAGGAAGTGAACTTCCGGAGGGTTCCAATTCCTTGGTCGCTCTTTGGTGAGTTGGTCTTCGAAGAAGTAAAATTGTGTGTCTCTCACGTCCACAGAGGCCGAATATGTAGCTGCCGCAAGTTGTTGTGCACAATTGCTATGGATGAGGCAAACTTTAAAGGATTACGGTGTCACTTGTGACAAAGTGCCTCTTCTATGTGACAACGAAAGTGCTATCAAGATCTCTCTCAATCCGGTGCAACATAGCAAGACAAAGCATATTGAGATTCGTCATCATTTCACTACGGATCACATCAAACATGGAGATATTGAGATCATCTACATCAACACTCAAGAGAAACTAGCGGATATTGTCAACAAGCCTCTAGATCAAGCAAGATTTTAGGAGTTAAGGGATGAGCTAAATATCATTGATTTGAGCAATGTGGTTTGAATCTAGGCACACCCCACCACACTCATCATTATATCTTGCTCTAGATGCAGGCATGGACATAGGGGGAGTGTTGTTCTCTCAATGAACTCTCCCTTCCCCTATTATGCTTAAATCGATCAAGTCTTTCACATTAGCCATTTTTGATGGTACTTGTGCTTTAAAGATGAGTTTTGGTAATGGGCCCAAGGTTAAAAATTTTGTGATGCCATACCACTTGACTCAAACATAGGTGGCCTCGGCCACCGCCCTCACCCTGAGAGGTGTGTGGTTTTTCCTTTTTTCTCTAGTTGGTTTGGTTTGTGTTTTAGTTGTGTTTTGTTTCTTGTCTCTCCTTGGGTGCTTCTCTGTTTCTTTGTTATGTTTTGTTCTTTGAGTTGCACCCTCGGCTCGTCTCAGTGTTTTATTTTGTTGGAGCTAGGATTTTTCCTGTCGTGTCTCGTCGAGTTTGTGCTGGGCGGTACTACCGCCCGCCCGAGCGGTACTACCGTTGCGGGGCAGGACTAGGGGGGGGGGTTATGTCGGGCATGGGGGTTTCTTTTCTCCCCCATACCCATTCGAATCGCCCTGCCAATTCCTCTGTTGCTCCAGTGATGAATTAGCCGCGGGAGGCCGCTGCCGGGCCGCCTTCTCAGAGCCGTCCTTCACATTTCCAATCGGTGGAATGATCCCACCCATTTGTAACATCCCAATTTTCAATTTGGATGTTATACATAGATCATCATATGCATGTCATATTCTTTTTGCATTTGGTTGTGATCCATGAAATCTCAAGCAACTCAAGGACCCAAGGAGAGATTTGGAGGTTTCATTTAAATTTCATATTTGAATTTATTTCAAATTTGAAAAGAGGATCAATTTGATTTTCAATAATTCCTTTCCAATTATTTTCAACAATAAAAAAATAAATGAGAGAAGATAAAATGACTTCTTCAACAGAGGAGAAATATTGGAGAAGATATTTTGAAATCAAATTATTATTTTATTTGTATTTTATTTGCTATTTTATTTGAATTAGAGAAAAACATGCATTTTCAGAAATTGCATTTAGTCCAGAAAAATGTTCATATTGTCCCAAATATTAGGTAGGGACAGTGAAAATTGTTTCTGGAATTTTTAGTTCTTTATCTTTATTTATTAGGATTTTCTTCGCGAAAATCGTTTAAAAAAATTTCCTGGGCCGGCCCGGCACCGCACCGCCTTCCTCGCTGCCGGTCCCGAGCGGGAGGCCCTGCAGCCACCGTTGCCGGCAGAGTCCGGGTCAGACTCTGCTAGGGGGGCCAACCCTCTCCGCAAGCGACCGCCGCCCCCTCGGGCCTTTAAAAGGGGACCCCCCCGGTCCCTCTCCTCCTCACAAAAGCCGTCACCGCCGCCGCCGCCGAAAGCCGCCACCACCGCCGCCGCGTTGCGCCGCCGCCGCCGCCATGCCTCGCGTCGCTGCCACCCGCCGCTGCTGCGCCCGCGCCACCGCCGCCCCGTGCCGCCGCCGCCTCGCCTCTCACGCCAGAGCCGAGTCCCGCCCCGCTGGACCCCGCCAATGCCGTTGACCACGCCGCCCGGTTGACCGGTATAAACCGCTGGTCTTTTTCTCGGTTTAGATCAGTTTTTTTAAGTTTCAGTTTATTAGGTTTAGATCGGTTTTTATTTTTTTAGTTCGTTATTTGATGAACGTTCACCCGTTAGTTTATTTTAACGAATGGATTCGTTCGTTTGGTACTGTTAGCGAATGTTCGTTCTATAGATTTTTCTTTTATTTTTATTTTATGTCAGGGTCCTATCCGCGAATAGTTTTTCTCGCGATTTAGCCCCTAATCTTAAAACTAACGTGACTTTTAGCTCGTTTATCCAAATTAGATGAAACCAATGCCTAAATCTTCGTAACGATCTCTTCTTTACAATAAACCAACTTGAACATGATTTTGACAATTTAAAATTTGAGTTTAGTTCAGATTAGTATTCGATCTTGTTTCATTTGTATCTTGAGTTTCGTAGCTCCGTTTGAGTTGATTCTTTTTGCAAATCATAGCTAATCATATGTACCTACTGTTAAGATCTAATACACATGATAATAATGCTGTTAGGTTTTGTTTTCTGTTTAGTTTAGTCATTTGCTTGTTTCGAGTTTTTTGGATCTTTTCTCGATTTCTCTTTCTTCCGTTTGAGTGATTGCTTATATATGCTACCGTTTGTCTACGCTAGATTACCCGGAGTGCGAAGGTTGTTACTAGGAATCTCTAGAGTTTGTAGATCATAAGCAAGGCAAGTTACACTTTGGTCATACTCTTCTATACCCATTTTTTACTATGCATTAGCTTTGCCCCTCAAATATTTGCATGAGTAGGATTGGGAACATGTGGTTTGGTTGTAGTACTTGAGGTAGGAACATAATACCTTTTGATCACCCTGAGGATATACATTATGCTCTATTATTGCTTAGCCATGCTCGTAGACGGGGATTGGAATCGTTATACACATGGAAGTTATGAGAGTTATTAATCAGGGACAACATTAAGGTGGCACCTTTAATACACATCTGGGTGGATTGGTTGGGGTACCTGGAGAATCCTTGTCCGTTTGGGAAATCCTGGAGTACCTGTGTGATTTTTCCTCGGTTCGCCACCCAGGCTCAAAGGGATCATATGATATTTCATGCCTAGAAACTTCCGTGTGCAGCCACAATCCATTATGGGCTCTAGCATAGTTGATAAGTTGTATGAGCTCTCGAAGAGGTGTACTAGCATATGTAGGGGAAATTAGGTGTACCGGTCTACCCAGAGTAGAGAATTAATGCTTCAGAAAGATTATGTCTCGTTCTTCCGATCATGGATGCGGTCGAGTCTTGTGGGAAAAAGTGCGCAACCTCTGCAGAGTGTATAAACTAATCATGGTTAGCCGTGTCCCCATTTATGGATATGTTGAGTATCTGGAAGTGGATATTATTGTTGATCTCGTCATTCTTTACATTAAATGAATTTGGGTTTAATGATGATACTTGTTTAATTGGGATTCGAGTTGGAGGAACCTTCTCAAATATTGGTACAACTTGGGAGTAGTAAATAAAATTTATTCCTTTGTTGTAGGAAAAAACTAGCTTTATGCAAATCCTTAAACTTAGAGCCTCCACCAGCCAATTATTGCATGTAGATATAGTTCTGGCATTCACTGCTTTATAGTGCACCTCTGCCAGCATATTCAATGTGCTGACCAACACGGCTGCAATGTCTCATGTTGCAGACTACTCGAACGATGAATAAGGTGCGATAGGTCGTTGTCATGCACTCAGCTATGCCGTTGGAGTTAATGGACTCATTTACCTTCGAAGCTTTCGTAGTTATTTAGTTAGATGGCCTTCAGCCATATTATTTTGTGTAATCATACTCTTTATGAGGACCTCGATGTAATAAGTGTGTGATTGAACTCTGCTATAATTCCTCGAGTATTGTGTGTGTCAGCATTACCGACCAAGGTATGACACTTAAGCTCAGAGACTTCGGTCCATTGGGATCGTGGTCGCTACACCCTTCATCTTGCCATGGATGCTGGTATTGCCCCCCTTCTTCTCTTTGTTGCTTCTAGTTTTTAGATCTAGGCTTTTGGGGCAATAGTCTTAGAATTTATCAATTTTTGGGCCAAATCGAGGCTTGAGTAGGATGTTGAAGGCTACTAGACTAGTTGGATCGAAGTTTGGTAGGAGTATTTTTGAATTTGGCACCGCCGGTAGTACCGGATTTGGCCGCGGCAGTAGTCAAACCGCCGTCCTCCGCCTTGGGTGGTACTACTGCTCCCTTGGAGCGGTACTACCGCTGAAAGTGGTTGGCGGTACTATCGCTGCCTGGTAGCGGTACTACCACTAGGATGCCAGCCTCCATCCTTCTCCTACCATACTTTGATCTTTGTTGCTTTTTCTACTGGCTTATGCTCGTTTCCTCTTTTTGCCTTTCTTGTCTGTGTGTTTGGTTCCAGGTGATGGCTCTTTAGAGCACCCCGTCCGTCGTATCAACCCCGGGCATTCTGCAAGATCAAAGCGCTTTCGCACTTCTAAGGCAGCTGCTGCTTCTTCAAGTGTTCCTCCAACTCAACCCAAGCCACCTACCAAGAGAACTACGAAGAAGCCCAAGACGAAGCCCAAGTCTGTGAAAGAGATGATTGGTAAGGAATTTTGGCGGCTTGTCGCCGCAACCCCTATAATCAAGATCAAGATCTAGCTCTTGTCAATTGTCCTTTCTGGAACCGGTTTCAGTGGTCTGTCTACTTTGATGTGCTCACAGCAAAGAATAATCTCTATGTTGATGTTCGCTCCATCGACATTTTGTTTCTAGAGAAGGATCATGCTTACTTTGGAGAGGCCCTGGATATGTGTGCTTAGTTGAACATTCTCAGGATCATGGAGTTCAACAAGGATTTTGATGCGGACATGCTAGCTCAGTTTTATGCCAAGGTCCACCTTGGCACTGATGAGGAAAGAACTTTGATTTGGATGACAAATGGCAGACTTCTCTTAGTCAAATCGAAGGCGTTCATGGAGCTGTTGGGTGTTGAAGACCAAGGACTTGACAACCCGGTTGGCTTTCGTCCTCACAAGAATGCCACTTCTACTCACAAGCAAGCTCTCTGGCCTTACAACACTTTGAAGATTCACCCCGTGATGGAGAAGAAGACCTATGAGTTGTTTCCTTTTCTGAACATGCTTCATCGCATCTTCAGAGAGACTCTTTTTCCTCACATTGGGAACTTGGATATGGTCCATTCGTTCCTCGTGGATATGCTATTGTTTTGCCAGCATGAGAAGGACAACAACACAGGAGAGTCCTTGGATATTTCTTATGTCATGTGGTCAGAGCTCCTCTCTGCCATCACTAAGAGCAAGTGCCCCATCTATGCCCCTACCTTATGTTGCTCATTGAGAAGGCATGGGCACACACTTATCCTGGTGTCTTGCTGGGGACCAGTGATATGATCTCTCATGAGATAAGCGTCTGAGATAGAAGGAGCACTTGGGCGCTTCTATTCCGGAGTCTGGGATTCCGTCAGGTGCTGACGAGGTTGAGGCTGATGCTCAGGATGATGAGGACTATGAGCCCTCTGGTGTGAGACCTCATGGGCAAAGAAGCTCAAGCGCAAGATGAAGAAGCTCTTCTGTATGGAGTCTCACGGGCAGTATATGGACATGTGTCTGAGAAGAAGTCACACAGCCGTCACAAGGTCCTTATGCGCCACCTGGGTGCAGAGATTGCTAGTGGATCAGAGGACAAGATCACTAATGAGGATGAGTGGATATCTCAGCACTGTCCCTGGACGGATTAGGAGTTTGAGCAGACCCCTGCCAATGACGGAGACGCTGGCGACCATGCAGGGATGTGATGATAGAGATTGTCGGCTTTGCTATCACATGTGACCGTAGCAGTACTCTTTGCCCTTTTGGTGTCTCGATGCCAAAGGGGGAGAGAGTTTAGGGATTTGTTGAGTTACGAGTGTGTCTTATTTGCCTTGTCTTCCTCTCTCGCAAACTCTTTTATCGTCATTTACTTTGGTTTGGTTTGTGCTTGTGAGACCTGGTTACCTTGTCATATGGTGGGAGACATATGCTATCCTATCTTATGCTTATCTAATGTATGTCTAGTACTTTGGTAGTTTGTGAGTTGCATGCTTAACTTGATCCTATTATGCTCACTTCTCCTTGCATCCTAGGTCATATGTCTCTTATTTTAGATGCAAGTGTTGTCAGGCTATAAAATATAGGGGTATTGTTGATCCTAATGTGTGTACATTACATTCCAAAGGCACTCCTAATTAAGTGAACACATCTAGGGGGGGTTTGTAGTATCTGGGGTTTGCTTATTTTCTTGTTTTATCTATATGCAAATCCCGTGCTGTCATCAATCCACAAAAAGGGGTAGATTGTTAGGGCATGTCTCTCTTTAAGTGGTTTTGGTGATTGATGACAATACATTTGCGGACTAGTCGTGTGCATTGAGCATTTCAGATATTCATTCATTGGCACAAGATGATTCTTTCCCCTCGGAGCTCAAAGTGAAGACGGTGTAGTCTCTTTAATTCCGGGTTTGGTGGACTTGAGTCCTAGGAGACACTATACTATCAAGAGGGGGTCCGTATCTTGCACCCCAGCTCCTTTCCTCTTCCGTGGAGTTCTCCGATATCATGGAAGTGGCACTCGGGAGGTGCCAGCGGCAGCACCACCAGGCCAGAGCGACAGTACCGCCTCAAGCGGTGGCACCGCTGTATCACAGCGGTAGTACCGCTCATGGCCATCAGCGGTAGTGCAGCTCTGGCTCCATGCTGGTACCGCCTCGACTCGAGACCGCACGTCTTGTGTCGGGTTCTGTGGCAGTAGCAGCGGCAGTAGAGGCGGTAGTACCGCTCACGAGCAATAGTACCGCACCTACCACCGCTGCTAGTGCTGCCCGGGCTAGTGTTCCCATGTCCCTTCCTCCTCAGGCCTTTGCTCTCTGTCTCTGCAGTAGTACCACTGGGTTTCGCGGTAGTACCGCTGCTGCCATCGATAGTACCGCTCGCTTGAGCGGTAGTACCGCTCTGTGTGGGCTGGGGAGGGATACTTGTTGGATTGGTTTCCCCACTATAAAAGGGGGTCTTCTTCCTCTAGAAGACCTACCTCTTTTCCCCCAAGCTCCATTGTTGCTCCAAAGCTCATTTTCGTCCGATCTCTCTCCCTAGCCAATCAAACTTTTTGTTTTTCTAGGGATTGGTTGAGAAGGCCCGAATCTACACTTTCACAAAGAGAAATCTGATTCCCCCCCCCCTAATCCCTTGCGGGTCTTGTTACTCTTGGGTGTTTGAGAACCCTAGACGGTTGAGGTCACCTCAGAGCCACATTCCATTATGGTGAAGCTCCGTGGTATCGTTGGGAGCCTCCAATCAAGTTGTGGAGATTGCCCCAACCTTGTTTGTAAAGGTTCGGTCGCCGCCTTCAAGGGCACCACTAGTGAAATCACGACATCTCGCATTGTGTGAGGGCGTGAGGAGAATACGGTGGCCCTAGTGGCTTCTTGGGGAGGATTGTGCCTCCACACCACTCCAACAGAGATGTACTTCCCCCAAAGGGAAGGAACTTCGGTAACACATCCTCGTCTCCACCGGCTCCACGTGTGGTTATCTCTTCCCTTTACTTTGTGTAAGCTAGTATTGTGTTGTATCCTTTGCTTGCACTTGTTGTTGTTTGAATCATATAGGTTGTTCACCAAGTTGCACATCCAGACAACCTATTTGTGGCTAAACCTAATTTGTTAAGAGAAGCTAAAAATTGGTAGTTGCCTATTCAACCCCCTTCTAGTCAACCATATCAATCCTTTCACCATCTGGGACCAATCCCAATATTATTTTTATTGGGAATATTACTTTTTCTATCAAAGGAATAATCCTTTTTGCCCTAGGTTGTGAACAAACCTACCTTTCTGTCATCCACAAAATTCCCTAAAATTCTTATAAATTTTTGGGTCATATCTTCCATAGATATGTTAAAACCCTTCATTGGCATGATAAAATATAATTCAAAAATATTCCTTTTCCTATTCTTCCCTAGGTGGCTTTTGGAAAGGAACTGCTATTTATCTTTTCTTTTTTGTACCCAAACTTTTGGGCACTCTTTCCTATCCATACCATTGTCTCATGTCAAAATTTAACTCAATTTGCCTAGTGAATCTTCCTCACCAAATTTCCAAAGTTTCTGTCAAATGGAAGCCTTGTTGAAGGAAGTACCAGCTAGGAGTATCCAGATGAGTTGAAATTTTGCAAGCTCCTTCATGTGCTCATATCTTGACTCTCCACCAATTTTCAGCTCCATCTAATAATCTACGTGAGCACACCATCCAATCTTGGTTTCAGATCAGATTTTCAGGTTGTGAAGCAACTATATTTTATATTGCTTCATTATTGCTGAAAATTTACCAAGACATTCTCTTATCCATATAAATCCTCTCTACCAAATTTGGGCTCAGTTCATCTATCCATTTGCCCTCTAGAATTTTCTCAATATTCTATCCAGAGAAGACCTCTCTAAAGGAAGTACCATTTACCATTTTGGCAAGTCCAATTGGTATTAAACTTTTATAGCATCTTCATATGTCCCAATCATTCTACCTTGCCAAATTTTAGCCCAACCCAATGCTCTATGTGAGTGACTCATCTAAATCAAGTTTCTGGACCAAATATGCAGTTACAAATCAACTATTTTGTTTTGTGGTCCATTTCTCCTCAAACTTCACAGGACAGTAGTCCTTCCTACCCTGAACCTCCTAGACAACACGTTTGTCCCTTTACTCATCTCATGTCACCACACTAGTATGTCCAAGTTTGCTAAGCAAACTTTCATCAATCCTTACTTCAGCTCAGAGCTTCTTTCTTCGATCTATCACCTCTAGTATGTCTCCAGGATCAAGGAAAAGATGCTAGACAACAATTTCCTGCCTCTCGAGTCCCTTCCTTGCCCGTGCATGCAGTGACCGCGTTGTTGGCACGCATGTGCATGCACTCTACAATGTTTGGCCACGTCCAGAGCACTGGCTAGCTCAAGTCCCTTCTCCTCTCATTGTTCCCTCGCGCCACAATATGTCTAGCAAGTTCCTCTCGTCGCCTATAGATTCTGTAGCGACCAGACCTCAAACAGTCTAGTCTCTGTGCATCAGTGTCATCCCTGGATCAGTAATGCTGACACGCAAAGTACTTGTGGATTTATAACAGAGTTTCCATCACACACTTATTACATCGAATGTCTCAAAAGAGAACTTATTACAATAATATGGCTTAAGGCCATCTAAATAAGATAACATCAGAAGGCTTGGAAGATAAAGTGAGTCTGTCAACTCCAACGACATAGCTGAGTGAACGACAATGACCTATGGCACCTTACTCGTTGTCTGAAAAGTCTGCAACATGATATGTTTCAGCCCGGAACGGGTCAGCACATGGAATGTGCTGGCATTGTAACACATAGAGTAATGAACAGAATAAATGCTATCACTACATGCATATATGGTTGGTGGAAAGCTCTATGGTTAAATTTTTGCATAAAGCCAATTTTTTCCTACAACAAAGGAATAAATTTTATTTAACTATCATGGTGGTTGTAAAATATTGAGAAGGTTCCTCCAACTCAATCCCAATAAGCAATATCAATTAACCCAACAAATTAATTTAGAGCGATGAGATCAACATGATAATCCAAGAACCAGATACTCAAGATGTCCATAACCGGGTACACGGCTAACCATGATTAGTTTGTACACTCTGCAGAGGTTTGCGCACTTTTCCCCACAAGATTCGATCTCCTCCATTGGATTTCTCGCACTACATGGTGTTTGAGAAACGGATGACTGAGACACAGTCTTTCAGAAACATTAAGTCTTTACTCTGGATGGACAGTTAGACCTACCTTGCCCTATATCTGCTAGCCCACCACTAAAAGAGGTTATGCAACCTACTCAACTATGCTAGAGCCCATAATAGCTTGTGGATGCACACGGAAGTTTCTAGCATGAATAATCTTATGATCCCTTTGAGCCTAGGTGGCATACCGTAGGATGATCACACGGGTACTCTGGGATATCCTCGGATAACACTGGAATATGCTGGCAATGTAACTTTTATAGCGACCAGACCCCTCTTCCCCTCCGGATTCTGTAGCGACTAGACCTCAAACAGTCTAGTCTCTGTGCATCAGAGTCATCCCTCGATCGGTAATGCTGACACGCACAGTACTTGAGCATTTATAACAGAGTTTTAATCACACACTTATTACATCGAATGTCTGAAAAGAGAACTTATTACAATAATATGGCTTAAGGCCATCTAAATAAGATAACAGCGGAAGGCTTGGAAGATAAAGTGAGTCCATCAACTCCAACGGCATAGCTGAGTGAACGCTAATGACCTATGGCACCTTACTCGTCGTCTGAAAAGTCTGCAACATGATATGTTGCAGCCCAGAACGGGTCAACACATGGAATATGCTGGGAATGTAACACATAGAGTAATGAACAGAATTAATGCTATCACTACATGCATATATGGCTGGTGGAAAGCTCTATGGTTAAATTTTTGCATAAAGCCAATTTTTCCCTACAGCAAAGGAATAAATTTTATTTAACTATCATGGTGGTTTGTAAACATTGAGAAGGTTCCTCCAACTCAATCCCAATTAAGCAATATCAATTAACCAAACAAAATAATTTATAGTGATGAGATCAACATGATAATCCAAGAACCAGATACTCAAGATGTCCATAACCTGGGACACGGCTAACCATGATTTGTTTGTACACTCTGCAGAGTTTGCGCACTTTTCCCCACAAGACTCGATCTCCTCCGTTGGATTTCTCGCACTACATAGTGTTGAGAAATGGATGACCGGGACACAGTCTTTCAAAGACATTAACTCTTTACTCTGGATGGACAGTTACACCTACCTTCCCCTACATCTGCTAGCCCAGCACTGAAAGAGGTCATGCAACCTACTCAACTATGCTAGAGCCCATAATAGCTTGTGCTGCACATGGAAGTTTCTAGCATGAATAATCTTATGATCCCTTTGAGCCTGGGTGGCATACCATAGGATGATCACACGGGTACTCTGGGATATCCTCGAACAACACTGGATTGTCGAGTTACCCTGACAACCACTGGGTACTCCAGGGTGCCTCAACCAATCCACCCAGAAGTGTATTTAAGTAGCCACCTTAAGCTAACCTTTAATTAACAATACTCACATCTGTCATAGATACACTCACCCAATCCACGTCTATGAGCATATCATAGCAATCCTGAGCATAACGTAGAAGTAACTCCCAAAGGTTTGATAATAAAAGGGCAATAGGTTCTACCTCATCATCTAGTTCCCAAACCCACATGTTATTCAAATTCTAACCATGCAATGTTAAGGATTGAAACTAACGCATAAAAACTGGGTAATAAAGGGGTATGATCAAAGTGTTACTTGCCTTGCTGATGATCTGCAAAACCTAGAGACTCGTAGTAGCACGCTTCGCACTCCCGAAACTCTATTGCAAACAAACAAGCATATATAAGCACTGAAAATAGAAGCACGGGTAAAACTCAAATAAGAAGATCTAACCAGAAAGTTCAACTGAAGAACTCCGGTTTGCAAAAAGAATCAAAACAAACGGAGCAACAAAACTCAAACTGCAAAAGAAACAAGAATAATTTACTAATCTAGACTAAAGTCCAATTTTACAGTACCAAAATCTTGTTCAAGTAGGTTAAACAGAAAGAGGGCTTCGTGACGAAGATCTAGGCGCGTGTTTCATCTAATTTGGATAAACGAGCGAAAAGATAAACTAGATCAAAGATCAAGGCAGAAATCACGATAGAAAATAATCGCAGATAAACCCTGAAAAAACCCGAGACGAACAGGCTAACGAATGAACGTTCACTTTCTGCGACTAACTGACGGACAACGTTCATTAAAACGAATGTACAGATGAACGTCTGCTAATTAACTAAACCAAAAAAACGAACTGATCTAATTAAAAAAGCTACATCTAGGGTTTCTAAAAAACCAAACGGTTTTTTTTGAAAAAAAACCGAAACGGCAGCTGCAGCGGCATATACCTCCGGCAAGGCTCCAGCGGGGCAGGGCGGCGTCGGGGCGTCGGCAGGGTGGCGCGGCTCGGCAGCGGGGCGGCATCGTGAGGCGCGGGCGGCATCGGCGGCGGAGTGCGGTGCGGCTGCGGCTTGCGGGGCGATGTGTGGGCGGCGGGATGCTATTTAAGGGGGTAGATGGGGCGAGGTGGCTTGGGGGAGTGGTTGGCGGCGGCGGGAGTCCGAGGGGGCGACGGGCGGTGGCGTGCGCGAGCGGGAGACCGGCTCGGGATCGGGACGACGCGAGCTGGGCCGGCTGGGCTTCGGCCGAGTCAGTCCGAAGAACTTTTTTTAAATAATTCTGCCGAACAGAATTTTTTTTCCTCAAAATATAAAATAAAATCGTAAAAATGCCAAAAAAAAATTCACCGTCTAAATGAAATATTTAGAACAAAGTGAACATTTTTCTGGCCTAAAATGCAATTTTGGAAAATATGCAATTTTTCTAATCCAAATAAAATAGCGATAAAATACAAATTTGATTTTAACATTTTTCCTCCATTATTTCTTTTATTTTGGAGAAGTCACTTTATCTCCTCTCGTTTGTTTTTACATTGGAAATATTTGGAGAGAAAATGATTAAAACCAAAATGATCCTCTTTTCAATATTTGAGAAAACTCAAATATGAAAATAGTTGAGATCCCCAACTCTCTCCGTGGGTCCTTGAGTTGTTTAGAATTTCTAGGATCAACCAAAATGCAACAAAATATGATAAGCATATAATGATCTATGTATAACATTCCAAATTGGAAATTTGGGATGTTACAAACCTACCCCCCTTAAGATGAATCTCGCCCTTGAGATTCGGGTTGGCTAGAGAATAGGTGCGGGTGGTCCTTCCGTAGGTCTTCCTCTCGTTCCCAGGTGGCTTCCTCCTCGGTATGGTGGCTCCACTGAACCTTGCAAAACTTGATAACCTTGCTGCGTGTGACTCGGCTGGCAAACTCGAGAATCTTCACTGGTTTCTCCTCGTAAGTCAAATCACTATCCAGCTGAATCGCTTCCAGTGGCACTGTATCTCTCAAAGGAATATCGGCCATCTCTGCGCGACACTTCTTCAACTGGGAAATGTGAAACACATCGTGAACTCCTGACAATCCTTCTGGCAAATCTAGCTTGTAAGCAACTTCTCCCATACGTTCCATGACTTTGTATGGTCCCACAAAACATGTTGCTAACTTCCCCTTAACTCCAAAACGCTTAACTCCTCGTAGTGGGGATACACGAAGGTATACTCTGTCGCCGACTTTGTAGACTGTCTCCTTGCATTTAGAATCCGCATAACTCTTCTGCCTGGACTGGGCTACATTCAGTCTATCACGAATCAGTTCAACTTTCTTTTCGGACTCCTTAATCAAATCTGGTCCAAACAACTAACGGTCACCAACTTCATCCCACAATAACGGTGTCCTGCACCTCCTTCCGTACAAGGCTTCAAAAGGGGCCATCTTCAAACTGGCTTGATAACTGGTGTTATAAGAGAACTTTGCATACGGCAAGTTGTCATCCCAACTAGATCCATAATCTAGCGCACAAGCTCTCAACATGTCCTCCAGAATCTGATTGACTCTCTCGGTCTGTCCATCTGTCTATGGATGAAAGGCTGTACTGAACTCTAGCCTGGTACCCAAAGTCTCGTGCAACTGATTCCAGAACTTTGAGGTAAATTGGGCTCCTCTATCTGATATAATGGCCCTCGGAACTCCATGCAGACATACGATCCTGGTCATATATATCTTTGCCAATTTAGCACTTGTATAAGTGGTCTTCACTGGGATGAAATGAGCTACTTTCGTCAATCGATCGACTACAACCCATATCGAGTCATAGCCTGGACGAGTCCTGGGCAATCCCATGATAAAGTCCGTGCCAAGCTGGTCCCACTTCCATTTGGGTATCGGCAATGGTTGTAGCAATCCTGCTGGATTACGATGCTCTGCCTTCACTCTCTGACATACATCACAAACTGCTACATACTCAGCAATATCCTTCTTCATTCCGGTCCACCAGAAACTTTCCTTCAAATCCAGATACATCTTGGTGTTTCCTGGGTGAATCGAATACGGCGAATCATGGGCCTCCTGCAGAATCAACTTCCTGATCTCGGGGTCATTAGGCACATATACGCGATCCTCAAACCATAAAGTATCATGCTCATCCTCACAAAATCCTTTGGCCTTTCCTTTGCTCATCCTTTCCTTTATCTTGGCAATCTCCTTGTCGGTCTTCTGAGCTTCTCTGATTTTATCCATCAAAGTGGAATGAATTTCCAATGCTGCTACTTAACCTCTCAGAACTATTTCCAAACATAGCTCGCGAAGATCCTCTGCTAACTCCTTGGGTAAATCTCCGGTCATGAGTGTGTTGACATAGCTCTTGTGACTCAACGCAACTGCTACTACATTAGCCTTTTCGGGATGATAGTGCAACTTCATATCATAATCCTTAATGGGCTCCAACCATCTCCTTTGCTTGAGGTTCAACTCCTTCTGCGTCAAGATATATGTCAAACTCTTATGATCCGTGTACACCTCAGAATGATTTCCAATGAGAAAATGTCTCCATGTCTTCAACGCATGCACTATAGCTGCTAACTCCAAATCATGAGTAGCATAATTTTGCTCATGAGGTTTAAGTTTTCGTGAGGCATATGAAACAACTCTTCCCTCCTGCATAAGCACTACTCCAAGTCCTCGATGAGAAGCGTTGCAATACACTTGATAATCCTTTCGTTGATCTAGAAGAATCAACACTAGGGCTGTAACCAAACGTTTCTTCAACTCCTGAAAACTAGCTTCACACTCCTCAGTCCATTTGAAATTGGTGTCCTTCTTCGACAACTCTGTCATGGGCTTTGCAATCATGGAGAAATTCTCAATGAACCTCCGACAATATCCTGCGAGTACGAGAAAACTCCGGATCTCTCCAACTGACGTGGGTGCCACCCATTTAGTTACAGAAACAACCTTGGTGGGTTCTAATGCTATTCCTTCTCCGGATAAAACATGTCCGAGAAATCCAACTTCCCTCAACCAAAACTCGCATTTGCCGAACTTGGCATATAACTGATGTCCTCTGAGATTCTCAAGAACCAAACGCAAATGCTCCTTATGCTCCTCTTCGTTCTTCTATTAGACCAATATATCATCAATGAACACCACGACAAACTTATCCAAAAACTCCATAAACACCTTGTTCATCATGTTCATGAAATAGGCAGGCGTGTTAGTCAGACCAAATGACATAACGGTATACTCGTATAGCCCGTACTAGGGATGAAAACGGAGTGGAAATGGACAGAACTGAGTGCTATCATATTTGTTTTCACATTTTTTGTGAAAGCGGAAACGAATACAGAAACACTAGAAATGAATACGGAAACAGATACTACCGGAAACAAACACGGAGCAAATACAAAGCGGATACAAAAACATAAATAGGCATTGATCGGAACTTAAAAACCCCTTGAATCATAGATAAATACACACAAAAACAAACAAATTTAATGATTTGTTAACATAGCTACAAAATAATATCATTATGTTAGCAACTTAGCGTACTATTGTAGTAGTGCCGGACAATTACGTATAGGGTCAAGCTGAGTACATGTGTGGTAGTAGAAATTGGGCCTCAGATCCATTCTACTAATTGTGTCATTGTGTTCTCTTTGATGGTTGGGTTACAGAGCAGCTATAGGTCTATAGTAAAAACAGAAATTCCATACTCACAGAAACGGAAAGTTCCACTTCCATGCATGTTCCACCGGAAAACACCGTTCCGTTTTTGTTTCTGTTTCCGCATACAAAATTCCATTTCCACTTCCGTTTTGCATATTTCCATTTCCATTTTCATATTTCCTCTCTGTTTCCATTTTTCCTCCGGAAAAATGAAAAGTTTCCACTCCATTTTCATCCCTAGCCCGTACCTTGTGGTAAAAGCTGCCTTAGGTATATCCTACTCTCGAATCTTCAACTGATGGTATCCTGATCCCGAATCGATCTTGGAAAATACTTTAGCTCCTTGCAACTGGTCAAACAAATCGTTGATCATCGGCAGTGGGTACTTGTTCTTGATCGTCACTTCATTCAATGCACGATAATCAACAACCGTCCTTAACGATCCATCCTTCTTCTCCACTAGAAGTACTGGGGCTCCCCAAGTTGAGAACTTGGTCGAATATAACCTTTATCCAGTAACTCCTTAATCTGATTCTTAATTTCCTCCAAATCCTTTGAGGGCATCCGATACGGTCTCTTAGATATTGGCCCTGTGCCTGGCAAAAGCTCAACAAAAACTCAATATCTCTATCCGGTGGCATGCCTGGCAACTCCTCTGGAAATACGTCAGGGAAATCCTTCACCACTGGTACTTCCTCCTGTACAACTCCTGATAAGAAATTCACTTGAGTCCTCTTTGACACATGCCGGGATACATACTTGATCCTGCTTCCTTCTGGGGTGGTGAGCATAATTGACTTACTAGCGCAATCGATGTTTCCTCCATACATCGATAGCCAATCCATACCCAAAATCACATCCAATCCGTGCGACTCCAGAATTATCAGATCGAAGGGGAAAACATGCCTACCTATGGTCAATGGCATCTGAAAACATCCTTGGCTTGCCATATGCTGCGCTCCTGGCGAGCTTACTAACATAGGTGCCCTAAGAACTTTGGTGGGAAACTTATACTTATCCACAAATCCTCTTGATACGTACGAATGCGATGCACCAGTATCAAAAAGAATGATTGCAGTAAATGACTTAACCAAAAACTTACCTATAACTGCATCTGTCTACTCTTAAACCTCCTCCACACTAACGTGGTTCACTTGTCCCCTGTTGAAAGGGTTGGGCTTCTTCCTAGAGCTTCCATTGCCATTTCCATTCTTTGCTTCTGAACACTCAGTGGTGTAGTTTCCATTCTTCCCACACTTGAAACAAGTAATGTGACTTAGATCCTTCTTGGCGGGCGTTGCTGGGTTGGAACGGTTCTTGCTGTTGCTTCCTCCATTCCCATTCCCATTCTTGGGGCTACTATGGTTATGGGAACTTCCTCCATTCGAATTATGGCCTCCATGGTTATGGTGAATGTGTCCTCCCGAATTCGGGGTAAAACAGGGTCTCTGCTGAGCTCCTGAATTGTACTTCCCTTGTCCAAACTTCCTCTTGCGGCTGTCTATCTGCTGCTGCTTCCCTTCAATCATGAGAGCTCTATCTACCAACTCCCGGTAGTTGTTGAATGTTGCCACCATCAACTGCATGCTCAGCTCATCATTCAGTCCTTCCAGAAACTTCTCCTGCTTAGCGACATCTGTAGCTACGTCATCAGGGGAAAACCATGCTAACTTACTAAACTCATCCACATACTGGCCCACTGTGCGTCCTCCTTAGCGCAAGTTGCGAAACTCGCGCTTCTTCATATTCATAGCTCCTACTGAAACATGGCAGTGCAGAAAGCCTGCTGAAACTGATCCCATGTAACAGTGTCAATGGGGTAAGTGGCTGTGAAATTCTCCCACCATGATGCTGCGGGTCCATCAAGCTGATGTGCGGCAAAACACACTCTCTCCACATCTATGAATCCTATAGGGGTCAGCTCCCTTCCAATCTTGCGGATCCAATCATCTACAATAATCGGCTCGGTGCTACTAGAGAACACCGGTGGATTCAGCCTTAGGAAACGGGCTAAGTGATCAATAGGTGGTGGTGGTGGTGGGTTGTTGTTGTTGTTGTTGTTGTTGTTGTTGTTGTTGTTGCCTTGGTTCTGATTCTGAACTAGTAGTTGCATCAAGGTATTCTGCTGCTGGATCAACTGAGTGAGCTCTGGTGGAAAAGCAAATCCATTGTCACGTCTCGGAGGCATATGATGGGTTTATAAAAGGTGAGAAAACATGATAGAATGAGGTCTAGAGGGAAAAAACTACCCATATGCACATTAGACAAACACAATCATATCACTTCAATCAATTCACACAAGGTCTTACAATTGGTCTAACTATCGTTACAAAAGTGCTCAGACTATACTATATACATGGGGGAATACTACTACTGATATGTGATACGTCTCCAACGTATCTATAATTTATGAAGCATTCATGCTATTTTATTATCTGTTTTGAATGATTATGGGCTTTATTATACACTTTTATATTACTTTTGGGACTAACCTATTAACCGGAGGCCCAACACATATTCCTGTTTTATTGCCTATTTTAGTATTTCGACGAAAAGGAATATCAAACGGAGTCCAAACGGAATGAAATCTTCGGCAGCGTGATTTTTTGGAAGAATATGATCCGGGAGACTTGGAGTTCACGTCAGAAGATCCTCGAGGAGGCCACGAGATAGGAGGGTGCCCCCCCTACTGGGCGCGCCCCCTGTCTCGTGCGCCCCTCGAGCACCTCTCGACCGACTTCTTTTGCCTATATAAACCTATGTACCCTAAAAACATCGAATATCAAGATAGATCGGTAGTTCCGCTGCTGCAAGCCTCCATAGCCACCAAAAACCTCTCGGGAGTCCGTTCCAGCACCTTGCCAGAGGGGGAACCCATCACCGGTGGCCATCTTCATCATCCCGGCGCTCTCCATGACCAGGAGGGAGTAGTTCACCCTCGGGGCTGAGGGTATGTACCAGTAGCTATGTGTTTGATCTCTCTCTCTCTCTCTCTCGTGTTCTCTCTATGGCACGATCTTGATGTATCGCGAGCTTTGTTATTATAGTTAGATCTTATGATGTTTCTCCCCCTCTACTCTCTTGTGATGAATTGAGTTTCCCCTTTGAAGTTATCTTATTGGATTGAGTCATTGATTTGAGAACACTTGATGTATGTCTTGCCGTGTTTATCTGTGGTGACAATGGGATATCACGTGCCACTCGATGTATGTTTTGGTGACCAACTTGCGGGTTCTGCCCATGAATAGGGGTTGGCACACGTTTTCTTGACTCTCCAGTAGAAACTTTGGGGCACTCTTTGAAGTACTTTGTGTTGGTTGGATGAATTTGAGATTGTGTGACGCATATCGTATAATCATGCCCACGGATACTTGAGGTGACAATGGAGTATCTAGGTGCCATTAGGGTTTTGGTTGATTTGTTTCTTAAGGTGTTATTCTAGTATGAACTCTTGAATAGATTGATCTGAAAGAATAACTTTGAGGTGGTTTTGTACCCTACCATAATCTCTTCGTTTGTTCTCCGCTATTAGTGGCTTTAGAGTGACTCTTTGTTGCATGTTTAGGGATTGTTATATGATCTATCTATGTTATTATTGTTGAAAGAACTTGCATTAGTGAAAGTATGAACCCTAGGCCTTGTTTCCTACCATTGCAATATCGTTTACGCTCACTTTTATCATTAGTTACCTTTGCTATTTTTATATTTTCAGATTTCAAAAACCTATATCTACTATCCATATTGCACTTGTATCACCATCTCTTTGCCGAACTAGTGCACCTATACAATGTACCGTTGTATTGGGTGTGTTGGGGACACAAGAGACTCTTTGTTATTTGGTTGCAGGGTTGCTTGAGAGAGACCATCTTCATCCTACACCTCCCACGAATTTATAAACCTTAGGTCATCCACTTGAGGGAAATTTGCTACTGTCCTACAAACCTATGCACTTGCAGGCCCAACAACGTCTACAAGAAGAAGGTTGTGTAGTAGACATCAAGCTCTTTTCTGGCGCCTTTGCCGGGGAGGCTAGGTAAGGGGCACTCACTCACACCCCTCAACTAAGCTCTTTTCTGGCACCGTTGCCGGGGAGGTGAGTGCTTGAAGGTATATCTTTAGATCTTGCAATTGAATCTTTTTGTTTCTTGTTTTATCACTAGTTTAGTTTATAAAATAAAACTACAAAAAAATGGAGTTAAGTTTGTCTCATACGCTTCATCTTTTTAATATCTTTCATGAGTATGATGAAAAGGAAAATTGTGCTCAAGTGCTAGAAGAAGAATTACATAGAATGCTTGGCATGAAATATGTGAATGATGAGCATGATTACAATGTTGTTAGTATGAATTCCTTGAATATCCATGATGCTAATGATATGCAAAGCCACAAGCTTGGGGAAGCTATGTTTGATGAATATGATATATTTTGTCCCCCAAGCTTTGATGATCAAATTTATTTTGATGATAGCATGCCTCCTATTTATGATGATTATACTGATGAAAGTTGGTTTGGAAGAGTGTCAACTTTAGAAAGTAGTGATCCCACTATTTTGGAGGATGTTGAATCTTATTGTGATAAACATGAAAGTGGATTTGGAAGAGTGTCAACTTTATTTAGTGATGATTCCACTATTTCGGAAGAGGTTCCAATTGATTATGAGAACAAAGTTGCTATCTATGATGATTATTGTGATGACTTGTATGCTATTAAGAATAATGATAACCATGAAACTTGTCATCATGATTTTAGTTTTCAATTGGATTATGCCTCACATGATAATTATTTTGTTGAGTTTGCTCCCACTACTATTCATGAGAAGAAATTTGCTTATGTGGAGAGTAGTAAAATTTCTATGCATGCAGATCATGAAAATAATGCTTTAGGTGCTGGTTATATTGTTGAATTCATTCATGATGCTACTAAAAATTATTATGAGGGAGGAACATATGCTTGTAGGAATTGCAATAATATCAAGTCTCCTATCTATGTGCTTAAAGTTTTGAAGTTATGCTTGTTTTGCCTTCCTATGCTAGTTAATTATTGTTCTCATAAGTTGTTTGCTCACAAAATCCCTATGCATAGGAAGTGGGTTAGACTTAAATGTGCTAGTCATATGCTTCATGATGCTCCCGTTATGTTTCAATTCTTATCTTTTATGTGAGCATCATTGCCATCATCATGCCTAGCTAAAAGACATTAAAGAAAAGCACTTGTTGGGAGACAACCCAATATTTATCCTTACTGTTTTTGTGTGTCCACATGATTATGCTACTGTAGTAATCATGTTTTATAGCTTTTGTTTCAATAAAGTGCCAAGTAAGGCCTTTGGGATAGCTTACGGTGATAGTTGTGTTGATCCTGCTGAGAATCAGAAACTTTTGCACCCAGTAAATTAGTTTTTGTAATTCACATAAATGGGATTCTGATCTAATTCTTTTTGCTCTTGATTGGTACACAAATTTCCTAGGACTTCCTAATTTGATAGAATTTTTGTTGTTCCAGAAGTATACGTTTGATACAGATTACTACAGACTGTTCTGTTTTTGACAGATTCTGTTTTCTATGTCTTGTTTGCTTATTTTGATGAATCTATGAGTAGTATCGGAGGGTATGAACCATATAGAAGTTGGAATACAGTAGATATTACACCAATATGAATTTAGAATGAGTTCATTACAGTACCTAAGTGGTAGTTTTATTTTCTTATACTAACGGAGCTTATGAGTTTTCTGTTGAGTTTTGTGTTGTGGAGTTTTCAAGTTTTGGTTGAAGATTCGATGGACTATGGAATAAGGAGTGGCAAGAGCCTAAGCTTGGGGATTCCCAAGGCACCCCAAGGTAATATTCAAGGACGAACAAGAGCCTAAGCTTGGGGATGCCCCGGAAGGCATCCCCTCCTTCGTCTTGGTTTATCGGTAACTTTACTTGGAGCTATATTTTTATTCACCACATGATATGTGTTTTGCTTGGAGCGTCATTTTATTTTGTTAGTATTTGCTTGCTGTTATTTATATTAATGTTTTTCATCTATATTGTCAATAAAAATGTCAAGGATAGCATTTGCCATGCTTATTTTGCTAGTATACATGTTGCTGTTTGAAAACAGAAAGTTTACCGCTGTTGCAAAAATTCCCTAGAAAAGTCAGAGAGTGGTATAATGTTGAAACTTTTTGCATATTGAGATATGATAAATTTATTACAGTGGGAATTTTCTATCATAATTGTTGGAGTTAGGTAAGTATGATGAATCTTGCATTCTTTACAGACTGTACTGTTTTGGCAGATTGCTGTTACGGTTGCATTGTTTGCATATGTTTGCTTGTTTAATGATTCTATTTGAGGATAGGAGTATTAAATATGCAGAGGCATTTAGTATGCAATGTTTAATAATAATTTTAGATTTGTTACAGTAGAAAATGATAAGGTTTTGCATTGGTTTATACTAACCTATCTCACGAGTTCTTGTTGAGTTTGTTGTGGATGAAGCTTTTGATAAAAAGAGAAACCATGATGTGAGAGGAATTAAGGAGACACAAAAGTTCAAGCTTGGGGATGCCCAAGGCACCCCAAGATAATATTTCAAGGAGTCTCAAGCATCTAAGCTTGGGGATGCCACGGTAGGCATCCCACCTTTCTTCTTCAACAACTATCGGTTAGTATCGGTTGAACCTAAGTTTTTGCTTCTTCACATGAGTTGTGCTATCCTTGCAATGCCATTTTATTTTGCTTGCTGCTTGAATAAGATACCAAGATCTGAAATTCTTAAATGAGAGAGAGTCTTCGCATAGTTACATAATTATTTAGCTACTCATTGATCTTCACTTATATCTTTTTGGAGTAGTTTGTCATTTACTCGTGTGCTTCACTTATATCCTATGAGTAAATGGTTGAATGAGTTGAATGTCATAGATCTGAAATTATATATGCCTCATTTGCTTATCCCATGGGGAGTAATGACTTCACATCTAATAAGTAGAGGTTGTAAATTTATTGGAGGTTAGCAAGCATTGTATTGGTCATTTGAACAATTCATGAAAGAATATTGAAGGAAGAGAGATTTCATATATAAATATACTATTGTAGACATCTTTTATAATTGGGAGCACTCATTAAGTATGACATGCTAAAGAGTTGATGTTGGACAAGGAAGATGTCGGGGAAACTAATCCACGAACACCTATGGGGCCGGCGGACCGAGCCCCTTTCGGTTCGGCGGGGGGCGGAGGTCGCACGAAGAGCGGATCGAGGCCAAGCACACGAGCAGTTTACCCAGCTTCGGAGCTCTCCAGAGAGATAATACTCCTACTGCTGCTTGTCTGATTGTATTGTGTTCTTGCTCGGGTGCGCGGAGTGCTACAGTACACACGAGACCGAGCGTGAGTGTTCTCTGGTTCTCAACCGAAGCGAACCCCCTCTATGTTGCGCATGGACCTCCTTTTATATGCTCAAGGGGTCACCAATAGGTGGCAACGCAGAGAAGGGTAAAAGGGGAAAAGGGGTTGTGGTTGGTAAAACCACCTGCACAGTGCATCCTACCTAACCCTGACGGTAGGGGACAAAGTCATTAAATGCCCGTCCGCATCGCCCAAACAGTGTAAAAAGGGACCGTCAGGGGCGCCACCGCTCGCCACGATGGCAGTCTTGTCAGCTTCGCATGCCACCGCGCACCGCTGGCTGCACAACCTCTCGCCACGCGCGCCTGGAAAGGCCCCCAGGGCGACACGTTGGTGGATGTGCTGGAGCGTGGGTACAGAGTGGTAGCCTGCCACGGCAAGCGCCTTGCCGCGGCCGTTGTCTTGTCGGGTCCGGAAGCTTGTCGCTCACCGGGCCTTGCTGGGACGCGCGGCGCGTCGCGGCAAGTTCCTTTGAAATGCCTTGGTTGGCCTTCCCGGCAAGCTCTTCTTGCCGGGGCCTTGTCTCCTGAGCTAAAATACTTTGTTCTTGAATGGCTCCAAAGGAACCACGGAGGACCTTGGCGGTCACCCGGCAAGCCTTGCCGCGGGGTGCTGCAACTGCCCGTGCACAAGTTCGGGATACTAGGGTACCCCTACTCTAGTACACCGACAGGAGCCCCCGGGCCTGGGCCACACACGGTGCCGAGCGCTGTTGGGCCAGGCCCAAAACAGGGCACGGGCACACGCGGCCTAGGTTACGCCGAATCTTGCTCCGTATCCACCGCGCCCTCCCCGAACGGCACGCATTGAATGCGGCATCGTGGGAGAGATCGTAGGTGGTTTGTTTATTCGGAAGGGCGAAACGTCCGCCCCTCCCTCTTTATAAGCAGGGGAAATAGGGGCAGTTTGCCCACTTCGCCGGTTGTTACTCCATTCCCGAAAATCTCCGCCGCTCCCCTCCTTCTTCTCAAAGCCGAAAGAGAGTAGCGCTCCGCCCCCCATTGCCACCGGCGCCACCAACGCCGTCGATCTCCCCCGCCACCTCCGCCATGGCTCCGAAGGCCGACAAGGGGAAGGGCGTGAAATCGGTCGAGGCGCAGCGGCTCGCGGCGCTGCGGAAGGAGCGGGCCGTCTTCCCCCCTCAGCTTGACGCAAAGGAGCTGAGGGAGTACTACTACCTTTTCTGGTCGACGGAGACGCGAGCGCATCCGCGCACGAAGGTACCCCCGGCGACCGCATCGAGACCAGCTCCAAACGGGTATCCCTTCTTCGCGCTGTTCTTCTACTGTGGGCTCTGCCCGCCCTTCTCTGAATTCTTCTGTGACATCATGAACACCTATGGGTTTCGCCTCCTTGACTTCACCCCCAATGCTGTCGTGACCATGGCAGTTTTCGCACATCTGTGCGAAAATTTTGTCGGAGTCCACCCAAACGTAGCCCTCTTCCGCCATTTCTTTATGCCCCGGGTTGAGAGAGGAGAGCCCCTTGCCGGCGGAATCGCTTGGATCTCGAGGGTCGGCAAGAAGGAAGCCTATCTGGAGGGAGAGCTCCGCAGCAAGTGGGATGAATGGAGAGCAGAGTGGTGTTGGATCGTCGAGGAGAATCCGCAGCCATTCACTGCCCTGCGCCAAGCCCCAATAGTACGCGGCAATGATTGGAGCAACGTGGCCCCGGAAGATGACAGGCTGAAGATTGCCGTCACCCGCATCCTTCGCCTCAGGCTTGCCGGGCTCACTTTAGGCGCTGTAGGCACAGATTTCCTTCGCCGCCGCATCGCCCCCCTGCAGGAGAGGGGGAGACCCGCCTGGGAGTTCCAAAACTCGGCGGATATCATGAGGCTGCGCCCAGGCCTCAACTTCAACTTCACTGTTCTGGAGCTGGACGCGATGCTCCTGGAGCTATTCAAGCGCGATCCCCAGCATCCGTTCATGTTGCCACGGGACGTCGTTCCGCTGTGCAACAATTCTTCGCTTGACCGCATCCGCGCGATGATGCCGCTGTGTGACTCTCACGGAATCGTTCCAACCTGGCAAGAGCCGGCAGATGCCATCGTGCAGGAGTTCTTCGACGGCCTGGTAGAAGTGCCGGTCCGCGCCGACGAGCAGAAGAGCCTCACCCGGGACACCACCGATGCGGAGATGCAGCGCATTGCCACCAGGCTGGAAGAGGCGGCAGCAGCCGCTGCCGCGGGCGTGTTTGGGTTCACCGTGGAGGAGGCAGAGGCAGCAGAGGCGGCAAGCCTCACTGAGCGAGAGGAGTTCGCCGGCGAGGAAGAGCTCGCCGGGCCTCAAGCTGAGCCGAGCGAGCCCGGCGAGGAAGAGCCTGTCGGGCCCGAGCCTTCAGACAGCTTGCCGCAGGCGGAGCCCCCGGCCCCGCCAAGAAGGCGTCTCCGCAAGGCCGCGGACGTAGCGGGGCGGCAGACGGGTCAACAGCCGCCGAGCCGCGCGACACGCTCTACCGCGGCAAGCACCGTTGCCGCGGGAGCGCCTCACGCCGCCGCGGCAACTGGAGTGGGGTCTTCTCGGTCCACCACCACTGCTCCTGCCAAGCGGGCGAGGGAGCCTACTCCTCCGCCTCGCCGCACTGGAGGCGAGCTGGACTTCGATCTCTCTGTGCTCAGCTCTGACGATGAAGAAGAAGAGTAAGATCCCCTTGCTGTACTTGTAGTTCTTCAATTCTTGCTATCTTGTCTTGTGTCTGATCTGCTTTACTCTGAACCTGTTCCTCTTCAGGACTCTGGCCCAGAGAGCAGCAAAGAGAGCCAAGGCCCCGGTGATTGTCATCGAGGACGACCCCACCACGACGGCAGAGGATATGTCCGAGACCACCTTGTCAGACCCGGCAGTCATTCCTCAAAGCAGCCCCCAGCGCAGCCCCCCACGTAAGTATATGGTTTACTTCATGTTGTCAGGCGCGCATGGGTGCTCTTCTTTTGCTGATATCTGTCTGTTGGTTCGTGTAGGAGCAGAGCAGCCTCACCAGGAGGACCCGGAGGCCGCTCCCGAAGTGCTATCTGCTTCAACTACACCACCAAGGGAGGCTTCCCCGGCAAGGGAGCGTTCTCCGGCAAGGGAGAATTCTCCGGCAAGGGGCAGTTCTCCGGCAAGGGGCAGTACCAGTGATCCTCCGGTGGTTGAGACCACGACTGCAGATCCAAGCATAGGTAACCCTTTTGCCTGAAAACTTCCCTTGGGCTCTTCTTCTTCTGATTTTCTTTTTGAGTGTTCGCTTGACCTTTCTCCCTTCTTCGGTCGTCAGATCCACCTGCCACGGAGCCGATGGAAACCTAGGCCACCGGCGAGGAGAACGCGCGCGGCAACAATGACGACGCCGCCGCCACCAAAGAAGAGGCCGGTGCTGATGATCCCGCTGGCGAAGAGGCCGCCAAGGCTGCCGCCGCAGAAGTAGGCGAGGGATCCGGCGATCGTACTGACGGCCCTGAGGCTACAAGAGCGCCAGGCGCTACGCCGACCGCCGATCCCTCCGCCGATGCTGCAGCACCAGGCTCCGAAGATCCCCAGTCCGGCGCCTACTTGAAGGCCGGCGACGGTATCTTCATTAAGCTCCCCTGGGCGTCAAGCTCCAGGGCACCGGTCGAAGGAGAAGTTTTTGACGAGGAGGTGCTCGCCTCCGCTGGGCTGGCGCTGGTCGATGCGCCAGGCAGCAGCAGTGATGAGTCTGAGGAGGAGCGGCTGCTGCGGAAGCTGCTGTCGCTCTACCGCGCCCGACAAGCCAAACTAGCATCCCGAGAGGCGCTTGTCGCGAAGGCGGGAGTGGATATTGAGAAGCGTGCGGAGGAACTCCGGGGTCTGAGGCAGGAAACTCTCCGGTCCCTAGCAAAGGAGCGGGAGCAACTTCTCGAGGAACGGAAAGCTTTCCTCCTCGAGAAGGCTGAAGCTGAAGAGAAGCAACGGCTTGTCGCCGAAAATTTATTTGTGCAGGAAGGAGAGTTGGCGCAGCGCAAGGTCAACCTTGACAGCCACGAGGAAGAGCTTGCCGCGCGGGAGAAAGCAATTGGCGGGGCTCTCAAGGAAGCAAGGGATGCTGCCGAAGCTGCCGAGGCCACCAAGAAGGAACTGGAGACGAAGGTAGCGCAGCTGGAGGCTGATCTCCGGGCGAGCGGCGAGGAGCTTGCCGTGCTCAAGCGTGAGCGCGAGAAGGATGCTGCCGCTCATGGTGAGCTGCAAGGCCTTCTCGCAGAGAGGAGCAAGGAGCTCAGCGCCGCCAAGAAGGAGCTGGAGACGAAGGTAGCGCAGCTGGAGGCTGATCTCCGGGCGAGCGGCGAGGAGCTTGCCGCGCTCAAGCGTGAGCGCGAGAAGGATGCTGCCGCTCATGGTGAGCTGCAAGGCCTTCTCGCAGAGAGGAGCAAGGAGCTCAGCGCCGCCAAGGATTCCAATGCGGATCTCGAGTTGAAGCTGGCCACCTTGACTCAGACGCTGGACGGCGCCAGGGAGCGGGAGGTGGCCTTGTCGGAGAAGATCAAGGCCGACGAGGCACTGCTGGCGAGTGCTGCTGCCGCCCACGACGCCTTCAGGGAGACTGTGGAGCACTGGATCGAGGGTCTAGTGAATATTGCCGCCGCCATCGATGGGGAGTTGGCGTAGCTAGGGGTGGAGGATGTCGGGTACTCCTCCGACGAGCACCTCCAACCCAGCGCCAAGCTCAGCTTGTTCTTCAAGGGCGTGGCGACGGCACTCCAGCGACTCCAGGAGAAGATCCCAAAGCAGCTGGCCGACGAGTCACGCAAGATCTGCGCAGGAGCTCTCCAGAAGGTGCTGATGAAGGTGGCCTTCCGCAATCCAGGCCTCAACCTCACCAACGTCCTCAAATCCTTGCCACCGGATGCTGATCGGGATGCGCTCAAGGCCCTTGTCGCACCCATTGTGGACAAGGTGAGCGAGATCAAGAGGGTTGAGGGCGATCGCGTAGATTAGGCCGCCCGTTTCTTTTTCTTTTTCTTGTCGCTGCTAGCCATGTCATGAGAACAATCTGTTAGAGCTGCGACAAGCTATCTTGTAATATAACTCTATTTTGGGTAGAGATTTGCTATGTTATTCCCTTTACTTGATTCCTTCCTTTGTATGTTCTTGCCCTACGCTTTTAGGGAACTTGCCGGCGCAGGCACCTTAGCCGCGAGCGCTGAGTGCGGGACGTCAGCAGCCTGCTGGCGGTGCAGCTACCGACAAGAAACCTTGTCGCAACTAGTCGCAGCTCACTTAAGTTATTGAGCGGACTCGAAACAAAGTAAGGGCGCAACTAGCTACGAGTTGGTTCCTCCGCGCACAGGTTTTCCATACAAAGTACGGCCGTTCAAGGAATATAACTTAAAAATTTAAAAACTGATTGCTCAAACTTTGGCAACTTAGCTTTTCTGTTGTTTGCTTTCCGGCAAGGCGAAACTTGCTTGAACGATGCCTGGTCCACATCATAATCTTCTCCCTTCCCCCGGCAAACTTGTGTGCGACGGAACCTTGCTTTCCTTTACTAGAAAAGGAAAAAAGAGAAAATAAAGATATGGTGCCTTCCGGCTCGTTATTGCTTACCGGGGGTAGGTGCTGCACAAAGTGTCAGATAATGCATGCAAATATAAAGTAGAAAGCATGAAATTGACAAGATATGCGGAGCACATGAGCTTTACTTATGCACGGGATCTGCGCCCGGCTTTGTACAAAGGATTACATGCAACATCGGCAAGATTTGTACAAAAGGTGGTTGCCGGAACGGGTTCCGGCAACCGCGCCCTACGGGTAAAACTTACGAAGATGCTCAATGTTCCAGGAACTGCTCACCGGAGTGCTATCTTCGGTCTCAAGGCGGACCGCGCCAGGCCTAGTGACTCGTTTCACCCGGTAAGGGCCTTCCCACTTCGGCGTCAACTTGTTGGAATTCTTGGCGGACTGAACGCGCCGAAGAACAACGTCGCCTTCCTCGAAGCTTCTAGCATTAACTTTGCGGCTATGGTAGCGGCGCAAAGCTTGCTGGTATCGAGCAGCTCGTACAACAGCCTGAAGACGGTCCTCCTCAAGGAGCAGCGCGTCGTCTTGTCGCAGCTGCTCTTGCTCAAGCTCATCATAAGCAAGCACTCAAGGCGACCCGTATACGAGTTCCGTGGGGAGAACTGCCTCTGCTCCATAGACTAGAGCGAAAGGTGTCTGGCCAGTGGCTCGATTTGGCGTCGTTCTGATCGACCAAAGAACCACCGGCAGCTCCTTGATCCAGTTTCTTCCGCACTTGCGCAGCCTGTCGAAAGTTCTGGTCTTGAGCCTGCGCAGCACTTCAGCATTTGCCCTCTCCGCTTGACCGTTGCTTCTCGGATGAGCAACAGAAGCGAAGTAGACCTTGGCGTCAAGATCTTGGGCGTAGTGCATGAAGGTGCGGCTCGTGAATTGCGTGTCGTTGTTGGTGATGATCCTGTTAGGGATCCCGAAACGGCAAACAATCGACCTGAAGAACTTGAATGCTGACTGTGCTGTCACCTTCCTCATTGGTACCACTTCCGGCCACTTTGTGAACTTGTCAATTGCAACGTACAAGTACTCAAAGCCCCCGACAGCTCGGGGAAAGGGGCCGAGGATATCGAGCCCCCAGACCGAAAATGGCCAGGATAAAGGGATCGTCTGGAGAGCTTGAGCTGGTTGGTGTATCTGTTTGGAATGGAATTGGCACACTTCACACTTGGTTACTTGTGTAGTTGCATCCTGGAGGGCTGTTGGCCAAAAGAAACCTTGCCGGAACGCTTTGCCGGCAAGTGCTCTTGCGCCAATGTGGTGACCACATATGCCTCCATGTATCTCTGCCAACAGCTTTTGTCCGTCTTCCCAGTGAATACACTTCAATTTCACACCGTTGAGTCTTCTTCTGTATAGTGTGTTGTCAACAAACTGGTACATACTTGACTGCCGGGCTACTCTTTCCGCTTCTTCTTGCTCTTTGGGAAGTTCTCCTGTCTAAAGGAAATGGACAATCTGTTGTGCCCATGTTGGAGCTTGCGGCTCGACAACAAGGACTAAAGGCACATCCGCTACTGCGGGAACATCCGCTTCTACGGCAAGAACTTGCGGCTCTGTCGGAGCTTTTTGTTCCCCGGCAAGCTTGCCGGAGCAAAACTTATCGGGAGCGTCTGCTTCAACGGAACAAACCCTAAGGCTTGTCGGAGCAGACTGCTCCTCAGCATCCTTGGTGTTGATCTTGGGGACCTTCTTGGCAGCGGCTTCGGGGAGCTCTGCCGGAATGTAGTCACCAGAAATCAACTTCCTCTTTTTGCTCTGTCCAGTTGATGGCGTTACGGATGGTTGAGTCAGCTTGAGCACAAAGATCCCTGGTTCCACAGGTAACTTCAGTGCGGCGCACTTTGCAGGCCATCGGCAATGTCGTTCTGAGCTCTTGGAACATGTTCCATCTGCAGGCCGTCAAAGTGCTCTTCTAGCTTTCTCACTTCATCAACATAAGCTTCCATCAACGGACTCTGGTAATTCTTGTTCACTTGGCGGACGACAAGCTGTGAGTCACCCCTGACAATGAGCTTCTTGATCCCAAGGTCTGCTGCGATCCTGAGACCGGTAAGCAATCCTTCATACTCTGCAGTATTGTTCGTTGCTTGCTGCTTGGGAAAGTGCATCTGGACTACGTACTTGAGGTGCTCTCCGGTGGGTGCAACAAGTAGCACGCCCGCACCGGCGCCTTGCAGCGAGAAGGCGCCATCAAAGTACATCAGCCACTCTTTGCTTGCTTCCTTGACGGGGATGCTCGTCTCTAGAGTTTCTTCATCTGGTGTTGGCGTTCACTCTGCTATGAACTCTGCCAATGCTCTGCTTTGGATAGTTGAAGTGCTCTCGAACTTGAGGCCAAAGCTTGACAGTTCCAGTGCCCGCTCGACAATCCTGCCTGTCGCTTCGGGATTTTGCAGTATCCTCTTCAGTGGAAAACGAGTGACGACTGTGATCTCATGTGCTTGGAAGTAATGGCGCAGCTTTCTCGAGGCCATGAGAAGGCCAAAAAGCAATTTCTGCACACTAGAGTACCTTGATCTAGCCCCCTGCAGAAGGGAACTGACAAAGTAAACTGGGCGCTGCACCATTCTCTTCTGCATCTTCTCATGCTCCTGCGCAGATCTATCCTTGTCAGGGCCAGAGCTTGCCGGTGAAGTCCTCTGCTTGTCGCTGGATGCATCTGCCGTGGTTGCTGGCTCATCATCCGCCTCCCTCTCTGCCACTAACGCAGCACTAACCACTTGATTGGTTGCCGCTATATACAGCAGCAACTTCTCTTGTGGTTTAGGTGCGACAAGTGTTGGAGTGGAGGACAGGTATCTCTTCAAGTCCTGCAGCGCAGCCTCCGCCTCCGGAGTCCATTTCATTGGACCTTCCTTTTTCAAAATTTTGAAAAAAGGCAGGGCGCGCTCAGCAGACCTAGAGATAAACCTGTTGAGAGCAGCTACGCAACCGGCAAGTCTCCTCACATCCTTGACGCGCCTTGGTGCTTCAATCTGCTCAATGGCCTTGATCTTGTCGGGATTGGCTTTGATTCCCCGCTGAGACACGAAGAACCCGAGAAGCTTGCCGGAAGGGACTCCAAACACACACTTTTCGGGGTTAAGCTTGAGGTTGATCTTGCGCAGATTTGCAAAGGTTTCGTCTAAATCTTGAATCAGAGTTGCTTTGTCCTTGCTCTTGACCACTATGTCATCCATGTAGGCTTCCACATTTCTGTGCATTTGCGGCTCAAAAGCGTCATGGACTACCCTTGCAAATGTTGAACCAGCATTCTTCAAACCGAAAGGCATCCGTACGAAACAATATGTGCCACATGGGGTAATGAATGCGGTCTTCTCCTCATCCTCTTCTGCCATGAAGATCTGATGATATCCTGAGTATGCATCAAGAAATGAAAGCAAGTCACATCCGGCCGTGGAGTCAACAATCTGGTCGATGCGCGGCAAGGGAAATGGGTCTTTGGGGCAAGCTTTATTAACATCGGTAAAGTCAATGCAATGCCTCCATTTCCCGTTTGCCTTGCGCACGACTACAGGATTGGCCAACCACATAGGATGGAGCACTCCTCTGACAAGGCCTGATGCTTCCAATTTCTTGATCTCTTCTGCAATGAATTCTTGGCGCTCCAATGCCTATTTCCTGACTTTCTGCTTGACGGGTCGTGCATGAGGACAAACGGCAAGATGGTGCTCAATTACTTTCCTGGGAACACCGGGGATGTCAGACGGTTGCCATGCAAACACGTCGACGTTCGCCCGTAGGAAAGCAACGAGCGCGCTTTCCTATTTAGGGTCGAGAGTGGCGCTGATGGTGAAGGTACCACCAGTGCCGTCCTCCTTGGCGGACACCTTCCTGGTTTCTGGTGGAGCTGCCATTGTCTTCTTACACTTGCCGGTGGAGCTCGATGGTGCGTCCTCGACGGTAGCACAACACTCCGAAGAGGTGCGCTTGCCGGAGTGGGCATCAGAGGTCTTGCCGGGCTTGGTCTTCTTCTTCGCTCCGGTAGCTTCAGCGGCAAGTGACTTGCGGTCTATTGCGGCTGCTGCTTCCCGGTAGATCTTGTCGGCGCAGATAAGGGCATCCTTTTTGTCGCCAGGGACAGAGATGACACTTATCGGGCCTGGCATCTTCAGTACGTTGTATGCATAGTGAGAAGCTGCCATGAACTTGGAGAGTGCTGGACGGCCAAGTATCCCATTGTAAGGCAATGGGAAGTCAGCAACGTCAAAAGTGACCCTCTTAGTCCTGAAGTTCAACTTGCTGCCAAATGTTACCGGCAACGTGATTTTTCCCTTCGGCTTGCTCCTTCCCGGATTGATTCCTTCAAATGTGCCGGTCTCTTTGAGCTCGCTATCAGGGATCTGGAGTTTCTGGAGCACCGTGGAGGAGATCAAGTTCAAGCCGGCCCCGCCGTCAACTAGCATCTTAGTGACCTTGAGGTTGCGGATAGTTGGTGAAACCAACATCGGCAAGCACCCGACCGCAGTTATGCGATCTGGGTGGTCCTCAATATCAAAGATGATAGGCGTGCTGGACCATTTCAGAGGCTTGCGTGACTTGATGGGTGGTTCTGCTGCATTGACTTCCCAAACCCACTGCTTGAGCTGGCGGTGTGAAGTATGTAGAGAAGCACCACCGTCAACGCACAGGACCTCTGTGGCTTTCTGGAACTCCTGCTCATCGGTCTCATCTTCATCCATATCTTCATCGTCGTTGTCATCTTCATCCTTGTCGCGGCCGCGGGGAGGTCTGTCTCCTTGCCGCTGCTTGGCCTTGCCGCAGCGTCCTCCTCGGCCGGGACGTTTCTTGCTAGCTCCTCCAGCACCTTCCTGGGCTTTCTCCTTGTCGCGCTGCTCGTATTCAGCCTTTTGCTGCTCAACAAGCTGCTCGACCTTCTTGCAGCTCTGGAGGTCATGACCCTTGGTGCGGTGGATCTTGCAGTATTGCTTGTTGGTGTCGTCCTGCTTGTTGGCAACCGCCACATCTGCGGCAACCTCCTTGCCGGAGCTATCAGCTTTGGGCTTCTTGTCGGACTGCTCAACGACCAGCACCTCTTTGCCTTTCTTCTTCCTGTTGTTCCGCCGCCGGTTCTTCCTTGCCGGGGCAGTCTCCTCACTATCAGATCCTCCTGCTCCTGTATTCTCTCCGGGGAGTTTCCTCCCTTCCTCAGCACGTGCACACTTGTCGGCCAGGGCATATAGCTCACTGACATCTCTGATCTTGCACATCGCCATCTCCTCCCGCATCCTGCGGTTTCGCACGTTCTGATGGAACGCGCTGATTACCGCGGCAGGGTGGACATCTGGGATGTTGTGCTGTACGCGGCTGAATCTCTGAATGTACTTGCGTAGGGGCTCTCCTTCCTTCTGGGCGAGCAGATGAAGGTCACTCTCTTGTCCATGAGGCTTGTGGCCGCCTGTAAAGGCGCTGACAAACTGATGGCATAGATCTGCCCAGGAGGATATGGAGTTGTCCGGCAAGTGCATGAGCCAGGATCTGACATTGGGCTTGAGCACCAGCGGGAAGTAGTTGGCAAGGATCTTGTCGTCCCGCCCCCCAGTAGCTTGCACCGTGATGGTGTAGATGCCGAGGAACTCCGACGGATGCGACTTGCCGTCATACTTATCTGGTACATCTGGCTTGAAATTCTTCGTACTGGGCCACTGGACTTGCCGCAGCTCACGAGTGAACGCAGGGCAACCTACCGCGTAGGGCAAGTCGCCTGGTTCCCCTGGCGCATGCGCGTCAACAGAGGGCCCAGCGCACTTGTCGGATTGACGTCGCGCTTCTCTCCGGCGCTCGATGCAAGTACGAGCATCTTCTTGCTGTCGTTCATGAAGAACATGGCGCTGATCGCGACGAGCTCGTGGACCTGATGATGCGGTGGAGTCGCTGTCGAGGTGGATCCGATGAGTCGGCGATCTTGGCCTTCGGGATGGAGAGTGCATGGTGGTTGCACCCCCACCGGTTTCGTCGCCACCGGCTCGTGCCTGGCAGTCCTGCCGCGGCTGCGATGCACTTGGCTGCCGCGGAGTGTCGCCGTTGGCAAAGCCGATGAGACTCTGAATGGTAGCCCTCCATTGGTCGATCTTGTCTTCCGCTGGAGGGTAATCCAGGAGCAGTTGAGCTCGCGCCAAAGCTTCTGCTGGAGTGGTGGGCGGCAATGGCGAACTGTGCGAGGAGCGGGATATGCTCGGACTTCTAACTATGTTAGAAGGAGCAGCATCTCGTCCAGGCGACCGTGTCTCGCTCGTGCAAGCATGTTGGCGTGCATGCTGGTCTTGAGCACACCAAGATCCACCAGCTCGATCTTGGCCCAACAAACATATGGTACTGCGAGTACCATGACGCTGTCGGTCCTGCGCCTCCTGAGACGGGCGCGGAACATGTACGGACGCCGAGGTCTGTGCAGCCTTGTCCTTGGACCTGGCAGCACCGTGAGCTTCCTCGTCGACGTCCGTTCTTCCGCCGGCGTCTACTCAACCACCTATTTGCTCCGGTGGTGGTTGAAGTGACGTGGATGGAGCAGCTGCCGCCGAAGTCTTCTTCTTCGGTGGCATGTCGATGAAGGAAATGAAGATCTAGCTCGTGTGAACGCCGGATCAGGTTCACACAACCTCGACATCCCCTACCTGGCGCGCCAAAGATGTCGGGGAAACTGATCCACGAACACCTATGGGGCCGGCGGACCGAGCCCCTCTCGGTTCAGCGGGGGGCGAAGGTCGCACGAAGAGCGGATCGAGGCGAAGCACACGAGCAGTTTACCCAGCTTCGGAGCTCTCCGGAGAGATAATACTCCTACTGCTGCTTGTCTGATTGTATTGTGTTCTTGCTCGGGTGCGCGGAGTGCTACAGTACACACGAGACCGAGCATGAGTGTTCTCTGGTTCTCAACCGAAGCAAACCCCCTCTATGTTGCGCATGGGCCTCCTTTTATATGCTCAAGGGGTCACCGACAGGTGGCAACGCAGAGAAGGGTAAAAGGGGAAAAGGGGTTGTGGTTGGTAAAACCACCTGCATAGTGCATCCTACCTAACCCTGACGGCAGGGGACAAAGGCATTAAATGCCCGTCTGCGTCGCCCAAACAGTGTAAAAAGGGACCGTTAGGGGCGCCACCGCTCGCCACAATGGCAGTCTTGTCAGCTTCGCATGCCACCGCGCACCGTTGGCTGCACAGCCTCTCGCCACGCGTGCCTGGAAAGGCCCCCAGGGCAACACGTTGGTGGATGTGCTGGAGCATGGGTACAGAGTGGTAGCCTGCCGCGGCAAGCGCCTTGCCGCGGCCGTTGTCTTGTCGGGTCCGGAAGCTTGTCGCACACCGGGCCTTGCCGGGACGCGCGGCGCGTCGTGGCAAGTTCCTTTGAAATGCCTTGGTTGGCCTTCACGGCAAGCTCTTCTTGCCGGGGCCTTGTCTCCTGAGCTAAAATACTATGTTCTTGAATGGCTCCAAAGGAACCATGGAGGACCTTGGCGGTCACCCGGCAAGCCTTGCCGCGGGGTGCTGCAACTGCCCGTGCACAAGTTCGGGATACTAGGGTACCCCTACTCTAGTACACCGACAGAAGACAACATAATGGTTTATGTTTTCCGACATCTCAGTTAAAGTATATTGTCATGGATCATTCAAACATGTTGAGCTTGCCTTTCCCCCTCATGCTAGCCAAAATTCCTTGCACCAAGTAGAGATACTACTTGTGCTTCCAAATATCCTTAAGCCCACTTTTTCCATGAGAGTCCACCATACCTACCTATGGATTGAGTAAGATCCTTCAAGTAAGTTGTCATCGGTGCAAGCAATAAAAATTGCTCTCTAAATATGTATGATCTTTTGGTGCGAAGAAAATAGCTTTATACAATCTTGTTATGGAAGCAATAAAAGTGATGGACTGCATAATAAAGGTCCATATGCAAGTGCAATATAAAGTGACGTTCATTCGCATTAAGATTTTGTGCATCCAACCTTAAAAGCGCATGACAACCTCTACTTCCCTCTGCGAAGGGCCTACCTTTTACTTTATGTCTTTTACTTTTTGCTTGAGTCAAGGTGATCTTCACGTTTCCCTTTTTCATTTTATCCTTTGGCAAGCACTTTGTGTTGGGGTGATCCTGATATATATATCCAATTGGATGTAAGTTAGCATGAACTATTATTGTTGACATCACCCAAAGGTGAATACGTTGGGAGGCAACACTATAAGCCCCTATCTTTCTCAGTGTCCGATTGAAACTCCATAACTAGTATTGCGTGAGTGTTAGCAATTGTAGAAGACTATATGATAGTTGAGTATGTGGAGTTTGCTATTCCTGAAAATAAGATGAGTTGCAATTGTTTGATGACTGAGAATGAAGTTTGCTAGTTTTCAAGAAAGTTTATGATCTATCCTTTGACATGTGAATTGCTTGTTACTTTATCGTGAGAAGTTTTATGAGATGAACTACTGTTATGACATATTATCATGCTAGAAAAGGTGATTGAAATTATCATTGATCATACTTGTGCGCCTTCTAGCATTCACACTTCATAAATTCTTTCTTTTATCATTTACCTACTCGAGGACGGGTAGGAATTAAGCTTGGGGATGCTGATACGTCTCCAACGTATCTATAATTTATGAAGCATTCAAGCTATTTTATTATCTGTTTTGAATGATTATGGGCTTTATTATACACTTTTATATTACTTTTGGGACTAATCTATTAACCGGAGGCCCAGCCCATATTGCTGTTTTATTGCCTGTTTCAGTATTTCGAGGAAAAGGAATATCAAACGGAGTCCAAACGGAATGAAACCTTCGGCAGCGTGATTTTTTGGAAGAATATGATCCGGGAGACTTGGAGTTCACGTCAGAAGATCCTCAAGGAGGCCACGAGATAGGAGGGCGCGCCCCCTACTGAGCGCGCCCCTTGTCTCGTGGGCCCCTCGAGCACCTCCCGACCGACTTCTTTCGCCTATATAAGCCTACGTACCCTAAAAACATCGAATATCAAGATAGATCGGGAGTTCTGCCGCCGCAAGCCTCTGTAGCCACCAAAAACCTCTCGGAGTCCGTTCCGGCACCCTACCGGAGGGGGAACCCATCACTGGTGTCCATATCATCCCGGCGCTCTCCATGACGAGGAGGGAGTAGTTCACCCTCGGGGCTGAGGGTATGTACCAGTAGCTATGTGTTTGATCTCTCTCTCTCTCTCGTGTTCTCTCTATGGCACGATCTTGATGTATCGCGAGCTTTGTTATTATAGATGGATCTTATGATGTTTCTCCCCCTCTACTCTCTTGTGATGAATTGAGTTTCCCCTTTGAAGTTATCTTATTGGATTGAGTCTTTGATTTGAGAACACTTTATGTATGTCTTTCCATGTTTATCTGTGGTGACAATGGGATATCACGTGCCACTTGATGTATGTTTTGGTGACCAACTTGCGGGTTCCGCCCATGAACCTATGTATAGGGTTTGGCACACGTTTTCTTGACTCTCCGGTAGAAACTTTGGGGCACTCTTTGAAGTACTTTGTGTTGGTTGGGTGAATTTGAGATTGTGTGATGCATATCGTATAATCATGCCCACGGATACTTGAGGTGACAATGGGGTATCTTTTTTTGACTATAAATAGTAGGGTAAGACCCCACTGCAATTTTTATAAATTAAGAGAGCAAAGTAACTAGTAGTCTGAAGGGGCTTGAGACAAGCCCTAATAACAAAAAGGAACTAAAAACTAGGAGAAAAAAAGGAAAGAAAGAAATAGAAACAAACAACCTACTAGCCTATAAACAGAGAAATTACAGAAGGCCTTCAAGCCAAACTGAAAATTGCCTCTCATGCTTCTTCCTCATTCTAAACTTTAGAAGCTTTAGTTCCTCTAGAAAAATGAACTTCCAGCTCTGAAATGAAGGTGCAATGTTTTCAAAAATCTTATTGTTTCTGGTTATCCAAATGTCCCATGCTCCAAGTATGATGATCTCCATGTAAAATGGATAGCTTAGTTTGTCTTTAAGATCTTGGAATGCTTCTAGTACAGACAAGTTTGGGGTTCTTGTTGGACATATGAAGTCCCAGCATTGTTGAACAAATTGGCAACCCCAAAAGAGGTGATGCAGTGTTTCTTCTTGTTGACAACCTCCAACAACACAGTTATAAGCCTCCAACACATAATTCTTTCTTCTAAGCAAATTTCTTGTGTTGACTCGATCATGGAGAAGTTGCGAGAAGAAAACTTTATGCTTAGGCTGACAGGAACTCTGCTGGATCCAATTGAAGTGTGGAGGGGTTTGCTTATGTCCAATCAATACTTTATATGCTTTGATGGATGAATAGTGTTCAGTCCCCCAAATGTAACTCCATGTGTCCAATGTGTCTAAATACTCTGATTGTCTCATGGAAATACAAATGTCTTCCATTTGTAAGAATTCCTCATATGCCTCAGTTGTCAAGGGGAGAAAGAAGAGATCCTGCAAGTACTCAGTCTGCAACACTTGTTGGATATTCAGATGAGGGTTTCTAACAAAAGAGAATAAGTGAGGGAATTGGTGTTTAAGAATTGCTTGGTTCCATAGATCATCCCAAAAGAATGCACTGACACCATCTCCCACATTACATCTAGCAATAGCTTTGTATTGATCAATGAGAGCTAGGTTGGACTTCCACCAGAATGATCATATCATGTTGTCTCCTGGTAATTTGCCATCACTATAGTATGTTTCCCAAATCAGGTTGACCCAAGGAATATCATGTTTGTTGAAGAATTTTTGAAGGTTCTTCATGAGCAATGTTTTGTTGTGTGTAAAGATATCTAAAACTCCTAATCCCCCCTGGTCCTTGGGTCTACACACTGTGTGCCATGCAACCAAAGCAGGTCTTTTGTCCTCCATATCAGGGCCTCTCCAAAGACAGTGCCTCAAATATTTGATGATTTGTTTTTTTATTGTAATAGGTATGTCCAGACAGCACATGAAGAAAACTGATAATGAGGTCATCACTGACTTGACTAGAAGTAATTTTCCAGCTTGAGTCATGAAGATAGAGATACCAGCCAATCTTTTGGCAATCCTGTTAACTAGGGGGAGGCATTGCTCAACAGTTGGTTTGTATATCGTGACACTCCAAAAATTTTAATTTGCTTTTTATCAAAAACCTTGTGGTTTTCTTTGAAAAGAGGCCATTTAATTTTTTTTCTTTCAGAAAACCTTCCTCTTAAAAACATCCTTTGCTTTGGCAAGGATTTTTTTTTATTTTCTTTCAAACTTTGGTGTTTGAATCTTTTGAAACTTCTTCTCTGTTCGTTCCCTCTCAAATTCATTTTTGGAGTTTAATCTTTTTCTTTTAAAAAGAAATCTATGAAAAACTTGGGATTTTCATATCTTGAAAACCACCCATGACTTGGCATTTTTGCCCATGTGGTAAAACCCCTCCAGAACCTCCCCTACACCTTGTGATCAACCTAAGTTCTCTGTCCCAACTAATCCAAACAAGTTTTGGATTTTATTCTAATTATTTTTCCTCTCAAATCAAATCTGAAAATTATTTGGAGCCTGAGGGATTTTCAAAGCAAGTACTCTTTTTCATTTGAGTTTTGACCTCAAACCAACTCTCCTGGATAGTCCTTTGTACCCACAACCCAGAACCATCTTGATCCACTCCTCCTCTTTTCAAATTTTTCAAAATTCAGTCTCTGCAAGTTTGGACCAGATTTGCCAAATTTGATGAAATTCATATCTACACTCCTCCAAAAATTCCACCAAAATTCAGGCAGCCTTCTTGAGCAATGAGAAGCCACTCCACCAAAAATCAGCTCAAGGAAAAATCTCCAGAGGCCAAAAACATTCTGTCGAACACCTGAACTGCACTATCCCTTTGCAAATTCAGAAAGTTCAGAGATTCAGTTATCTTTCTTCCTTCGTCAGATTCGGTCACGCGGTCACAGTGCGCCCTGGCGCGTTGCACGCAGCCTCTTCTCCCTGGCCAGCACCCCGCACGCACGCTTGGCCGATTCCTGGCGTCGGTAGAAGCGAGCCTCGCCGGCGTTGGGAGCTTCTGCGGTGGCTCACCTCCCGTGGCGGCCAACAAGGGCCCGAGCCCTCTCGCCACGCCACCCGGCGCCGCCCAACACCCCCTGGCTCTCTGCGCGTCCCTGCCGTGCCAGCGCACGCCCGTGGCACCGTCGCCGTGGCCCGGCAAGCACGGAACGTGCTCCCTGCCGCCGACGGGCCGCGCCACCCCCGTTCCGTCGAGCTCACCCATAGCACCAAGTCCCAGCCCGTTTAGCGCCTAAATGGGACCGGTGGACCTCAACGACGATGCCCAAGCCCCTAATCCCACTGCACATCCCCGGCACCGCCGTAATCACTCGCCGGAGATCCCCGTTCACGGCAACCGCCTCGGGCCGCCTATAAAAAGGGCCCCCGAGCTCACCCTCGTGCACGCCTCATCCCCACTCCTCACCAACGCCACGCCAGGCCACTAGGGGGACCCCGAGGAGGTCTTCCCCCCAACTCCGGCCGCCCCGATCCGCCTCGGCCTCCACCACGATTCGCTCCGGTGAGGCCATCTCCAGCGCCCAAACCCCGTCCGTTACCCTCTCTAGCTACCAGGAGCCTAACCCCCTCTTCAATTTGACCTCTGCAGCCCTCTCCGACGAGCCCCTCGACCACCCGAGCCGCCGTCCGCCGGAGCAAAGCTCGCCGTCGACGTGGTACTTGCCGGTGACCACCACCACCACCAACCGACGCGGAACGGCGCCCTGAGCACGGAGGTACCCTCCGATCCCCCTGCCTCGCCGTGGATCACCGCCGGCGACCACCGCGGCTCTCGGGCGCCGACGAGCTTCGCCCCCCCTTTTTGAAGTTCAAACCTGACGAGTGGGACCCCACCGTCAGCCTCTCTGCCCTCTCTGGTTGAATTGTTTTCTGGAAGCGCCTTCGGGCAAAATGCGTTTTCTCTTTGGGCTGGCGTAGTTCTGCCCAAACGTTTTCTGTTTTTATAAGCTAGCCCCTGGAAATCTTCTGTTTCATTACAAATGAGTCCCTAGACAAAAACCCTTATAACTTTTGAACAGAAAAGTATTTTTGATTGATTCTTTTTCTGTTCTCTTTAAAATTTTGTCTAGTTTTTTATCATATTTATTTGAAAAAAATTTGGTATACTTTCTGTGCACTCCTTGGTATTTACGATAGCGCATATATTTTCTTTATACCGTAGATACCGAAGGAGGTGACGGAGCCGCGAACTTCACCGAGCTAGGTTCCGACTACTCTGAACCAGGCAAGAATGTTTGAACTTTTGATATGATGAGTGTCTTGGCATGTTTTGCATTTAGTTAGTTTTATGGCATATTGAGAAGCATATCGATGAACATTATTTTATGTGATAATGAGGTAAGTGAGTTCGATGATCCATATGTGAATGGATGTGAGGATGAAGGGCCATGAGTTGGCATGATTATGGGTGAGATGGCAGTGTCGTAGCATGCCAGTCTTACGCCAGACTATGTGACTTCAGTGTCAAACCGTATCGGTCCAGTTCCTCTCATTTCCTTCCCTGTACTACCACATGTTTTCCACAAGGAATATGGTTTAGTAAGTTGCAAACCGCTTTTCTGGTACACACCAAAAGGAGAGGCCGTGATGATGGTTCCATGGCCCTGGATTAAAGCCAGTCATCCGGTCAGGGGGCATGGGTGTTTCCGGTTGGGACCGAGAGGGGGGCACCCCTTAGAGCGCGCGTATATAAATTTGATCCCATGCTATTCGAGATTGTGATCTCCCCGTCTCAAAAGTTTTTCTTGGACGATGTCTAGGGTGATTCCTAGCATCGAGAGGTAGGATGGGTGTGTACTGGTTAGCTGTGTTTTCTTCCGAAATACCGTAAACGGAACTAGTCCTTCGTGACTACGGAAATCCGTTGGCTGTGGGAAAAAATTTGTACAAACTCTACAGAGTCATATATTCCTCCAAATCATCTATTCCCTGTCCCAGGTCGATATTATCTTATCCTAATCAAATGTCAGTTTTGATGGCAGATACTCCGGTGATTCACTCGAATGCTAACTCCAGTTAAATGATTATCCCTGTGGATGGACTAACCCATTTATTCTTATGAATTAAATGTTTATTATGAGTATTATTTACCTGTGAATAAAAGCCCTTTATGCGATGTCGCTCAGACATCCGACTGTGGCATTGTTGTATTTTACTTTTCTATAAAAGCCCTTTCTGTGATGTCGCCCCGACGTCCGACTGTGGCATTTCTTTTCAAGCCCTTTCTGTGATGTCGCCCCGACGTCCGACTGTGGCATTTCTTTCCAAGCCCTTTCTGTGATGTCGCCCCGACGTCCGACTGTGGCATTTCTTTACAAGCCCTTTCTGTGATGTCGCCCCGACATCCGACTGTGGCATTTATTTTAAAGCCCTTTCTGTGATGTCGCCCCGACATCCGTCTGTGGTATTTCTTTTTAAGCCCTTTATGTGGTGTCACTAAGACGCCCGACTGTGGCATCATTTTCTTATATTTATTTGTTCACCTTTCGAGGCGTCGCTTCAGACACCCGATCGGTAGTTATTTATGTTCTGTTGGGATTTCAGGCGGACTACCGCCATTTCCCTTTTTACTTACCTTGTTATGCTAATTTTTGAAATGTACATTGGTGAATTATTCATGACGCATCCATGCATGCATTTGTTATATCTTACGTCCGAACTGTCTTGTGAGTACTTTCAAAGTACTCACTGGCTTGTTGATTTGGCCAGATGCTGACGAAGGCGATCTCATGGATGAAGAGTTTGATAGCGAGTCCGACACCTAGAGGAGTCCCAGTCAGTCTCGTGCGACCCTGGATTTGGTCACTGTTTTACATCCGCTTCCGCTACCAAATAAATTCATCGAGCCTCACCTCGACGCTCGATGAGATGACAGACTTAGAGTCTTGTATTTCTCTCCCCGCTGTGTTTTTCCACCACCGCCCTATCCTCGAGTCAGTAGTATGCCTCCACACCACTGTGTCATGTCCGCCATTATGTATAATTATTGGCGTGCTTGTAATAATTTGGTTGAGCAACCGTAGTTCGATCCTGTAATATATTTTATGCTACTGGCTTATTGTATCAAGAATTTGTCTACCAGTGAGGAGGATTTCTCTCACACTGGACTCAAAAGATTGGTTTCTCAATAAATATTTTTATTGGAAAACCGGTCGTGACATATATTCCCAAGGGTAGACCAAGATAAGTAAAGGGGAATTGTCCTCGAGCACACTGCAAGGTGTTTGTAAAAATTTCTACCCTGTCTTCAGCAATATTCAGAGGGACCATGATTGACTTCCCATAATTCAGTTTGAGCCCAGTTGCTGTAGCAGAAGTATTTAGAAGTGCCTTTAAACAGAACAGCTGCCTAGAATCAGCTTGCATAGTCACCAGAGTGTCATCTCCATATTGCACAATTGGGAAGTGAGGGCAGGAGTTGACTTGAAGTAGAGCAGTGATCAGGTGTAATCTCATGGCTTTGTTAAGAATGGATTGCAACAGGTCAGCAGCCAGCGCAAAAATTAAAGCAGAGTAAGGGTCCCCTTGTCTTACTCCTCTTTTTATGTAAATTCTTTTCCCAGGCACACCATTCAGTAATACAGAAGATGATGCACTTGTGAACAGAGCTTCCATCCAGGAAATCCATTTCTCTCCAAAACCTTTAGCTCTAAAAATATCAATGATAGTAGCATGTTCAATTGTATCAAAAGCCTTCTCAAAATCCAATTTAATTACTAAGACTTCCTCCTTAGACTTATGACACTAGTGAATGTACTCATATGCCCATCCTAGGCAATCTGGGATCAGTCTACCTTTGAGGAAGCCATACTGATTAATATGCACCATTTGTAGAATAACTCTTTGTAGTCTATTGGCCAGCAATTTTGTAATGATTTTCAGTACTCCATTTAGCAAGGAAATAGACCTGAAGTCATTTGGGGAAAGTGGCACCTCTTTTTTTGGCACTAGAGTGATGAAAGAGGAGTTGATGCTCTCAAGATTTACATTCCCAGCATGGAATGCCAGTATAAGCTCAAAGACATCGGTCTTAATAATATCCCAACAACTTTTGAGAAACTCATTATTGAATCCATCTGGCCCTGGTGATTTATCTGCAGGCAGGTTTTTAACCACATCTTCAACTTCTTCTAGAGAAAATGGTTTTTCCAGATCAATGAAGATTTGGGGGTCCACTGTGTTTTCATAGAGATCATTGAGGTCAAAGTGCATTGAATGTCCATTAGATTGTCCCAATCTATCTTTAAAAGCCTCCCATAGGACTGCAACCTTTCCATCATGATCTGTTACTTCAACTTAATCCTTATTCAACAGCATAGCAATCTTATTGTGTCTGTGATTAATAGAGGCTTTAGTGTGGAAGAATTTTGTATTCTCATCTCCAAACTTTACTCCTTTGATTTTACCTCTCTGCTTCCAGTAAATCTTTTGATCATTGAGCACAGTTAATAAATAGTCCTCGAGCATGGTCCTGCAATTATTCTCAAACACTGAAAGATCCCTGTATTCCTCAATCATATCCCATAGAAAGATACAGTCATTTAGATCTGCAATTAGCTTTTTATGACAAGCTAGGGTTTTAGCCCACAACTTAAGTGCTCTTCTGACATTTTTGAATTTTGCATTGATCTTCTTTGGACAATCTGTATGACCTACTAGAATATTCCAAGCAGTCTCAACCACCTGTTTAAAAGAGCTATGATTAAGCCAATAGTTTTCAAATCTGAACACTTTGGATTTTGGGATATTTGTGCCAATTTTAATCATGCAAGGTAGGTGATCAAAAATTGGTTTAGCCATGGGAAGAGCCAAAGTATCTGGGTAGCTGGTCATCCAGGCAGCAGAGGTGAAAAACCAGTCTAACTTTTCCAGTAGAGGGTTGTCTTGCATGTTACTCCAGCTAAACTGCCTGCATTTTATAGGGAGTTCAATCAAACCAAGTTCACTTATTGCCTCATTAATCATAAGCATTTCATTAACATCCCCTCCAGGTCTGTTTCTGTCTTCAGGTGTTTTGATAAAGTTAAAATCCCCCATGATAATCCAATCCACATCATTAGGCATTTGTATATTACCAAACCAGTCAATGAACTCAATTTTATCCTCATGATTGCAAGGACCATAGATGTTTGTGAGGATCCAACTTTTGGAAGATGTTCTACAAGTGAACTGAATGGGTAAGGAAAACTTGTTTTGAAACATTAGTTCTCCATTAAATAAAGCTCCATTCCAAGTAGTGAGTATACCAACTGATGCCCCAATGGAAGGTAAGTATTCAAATTTATTAAACCTCTGAGGACATACTTTATGAATATAGGCTAAATCAAAGTGTTCTCTTTTAGTTTCCTGCAAACACACAATCCCAGATACACTTTCTTCCACTTTTTGCCTAATAGCCAACCATTTATCAGAAGAATTGATACCCCTCACATTCAGTTTAGGATGTTCCATGTCCTATTGTTATTCATTAAAAATCAACTTTATGTTTCTTTTATCAGCAGGGCCCACCCCCTGATGATTATCCCAAACAACAATGTTATTGGGATCCACATAAAGGACAATGCACCTGCAGCAAGGGGGTACATTCGAATATTTCACAGAAGCATAAGACCAGGAAAACAAAAACAACCAGTACTGATATCCAATAGATTTCACAGTATCAGAAAAGTCAATAGTCACTCCCACAGTAGGATACCATAACTGACACTTCAGCAAAGTACAGATAACAGACAAAAGGTGCCACCTAGGGCTAACATCCATTGTGCAACAGGTGCAAGGGTTACAGTTCACTGCATACATATGACAACTATTTCCCAAAATAGAACAACAGACCATTATGCTATCTAACACAAGCTGATGTTGTAGACTCATAATCACACAGGCCTTGACTGGAGTGCATCTCCTGTGGCCTTGGACACCTTGGCCACATTTTCCTACCCCTTCTTCTTAGGTTTCTTGGACAGCTTTTCCTGTAGCTCATCCTCAACAACCTTACAGAAAGATTTAGACAGATTTTTAACCACTGAAATCTGAATAAGTGGAGGTATAGCATTACATGGCAAATAAGATTTAGCATCACATGATTTCCTTCTAAAGCCCTTATTATCTTTTTTAATCCTGTCACTCCTTCTTACCTTAGTTTCCACCATAGGTTCTTTATCTCTCCTTTTTCTTGAGATAGCCTCTCCAAGCGGCAGGACTTTATTTGGAGACAGTTGTTGTAGAGGACTACTTTCCCCAGTGGAAGAATGAGCAGCAGGACTAATACCTTCATTTTCCTTGCCCAGTCCCAGGAGAAAATCTTTGCAGGTGGGTGCCTGAGAAGTGGCACATCCATCAGGTATATGAAAAAGCAGAGTTTCTTCTTGCTCACAATTAGCAGTCAACAGTTTCCAAATATCAGATTTGAGCAAATGCATAGTCCAGCCAAACTTATCAGGTGTCAACAGCAAATGGATTATGAAGTTAAACCAACTTACTGGAATTTCAATTTTGAAAGTGGATGTATCTCCTTGGGTTGCTGGTGCAAAGTGTTGTATCCATAAGCCTAGCCCTTCTTCAGAAATTAAATGTGAGCCATCAATAACTTGCAAAGCATGATCTTGTGACAATGTATGTAAGTCAAACATAGAAGGGGAACCTGGCAAAGAGAAGGACCCATAGTTACCTCTAGGGTTTGCTTCTGATGAGGAACCAATGTGAGGGATTGGAACATCTGCCTTTCCCTTGATATCTGAAATAAGAACTTGATGTGTAGGGATAGCAACCTCAGCATCAACACTATCAGCAACAACATATGGTACTGCACTATTTTCAGTAGGAGGAATTTCCTTCATATTCTCATGTTGCTTGTCTATGTCCAAGATGGGCAAAGAATTGCCAGTAACTTCAGTGACTCTGACAGCAGTGAGCATATCAGAAGTGGGAACTGGCTGCAGATTTTGTTGGGCTTCAGCAACCACATTCAGAGACATATCAGCATGCTCCATGACCACATTCTGTTGGGGATCCTCATTGTGCTGCAGCACCTGTAAATCCTCCTCTTCTCCCACAGCATTATAAGCCATGGTAATGTTAAGAAGCCCTTGACCAATTGGAGGGACTTGAACACCTTGGTTGACCTCTTCACTGGCTGAGTGAGTCAAGGAAAGTAAGCCATCAGAAAGAGATACAGTTGTGGTAATGCTGCTGTTGGGTGCCCCATCTTCTGGCAGAGATGGAATTTCAATTTGAGGCTATTGAGGTAGAACATGAGCTGGTTGTGGGAAAGCCTAGTGATCCCCTTGCTCTGCTTGGTCTTCCCAATCATCCCAGTCTTCATTAGGAGCATGTATATTGTGATCAGGCAGTGGTTGGAAACCAGGGAAATCATTAGCATGCTGAGGGACAAGGTGTGGGTCCACACCATTAGGTGGAAAAGGGTCCTCATCAGTAGGTCCACCACCCAACATTTCCTCAAGAAGAACTTCAACAGAGCAGATCCATGATTCCTCCTCAAATTGTTCTCCTTCAGACCATCTTATACTCTTGGGGATGTCACCAAGCTTTGTGACTCTAGCCTTGACGAGTATCTTACCCTTCAATGCATCCTCTCTTTCCCAACTAATGATCTTACCCCACTTGGAAATCGCAGAAGCAATATCTTCAGAGTTACAAAAATCAAATGGGACCCCCACAAACAGCAACCAACAAGTTCTGTTGAAATGAACTCTGCGCCAGTTTCTACCTTGATTGTGTTTCGTAAATGAAATAAAAACATCACCAAATGCATGCGGGCCCTGCTGAATGAGCCTATCTCTACCTCTGACATGCGTGAACTTGACATAAGCTTCCCCAAAAGGGCATGGCTGGATTTCTCTAAAACAAACTTGCTCAGCTCCCTGAAGAAACTCTTATAGAACTTCACGCACATTCAGAAAAAAAAATACCTCGTTCGGATGCGGGAAGATGCTGGCAATTGCCCATTCTTCATGCCTTCTTGGGTAATGAGGGACAATCGCGCGAGAAACTCCATTGCGACCCTCAATCGCCTGAATCTGAAAACCATGCGGGACGAAAGGTTGAGGGTCTATGGGGATATTGGCCATCGACGACGACTCTGGCAAGGTGGCAACCAGAGCCCTGTCCAACAACAATGGCTGCAGCGGCGAGCTTGTTGAGGCTGAAGTAGAGGTGGCAGCAGGGAAGGAAAGTGAAGTGGAATGCAAGGAGGCAAGCGACGGTCTCGGCTGGAAGTTTGGGGAAAAAAATCCTTGACCAGCTCCTTAAATGAAGGCACCTGACGAGTCTGTGCCGCCGGCCCATAACACCGAAACCAAGACTCCATTGCACCTTCGGCCCAGGGCTCTTCTGGTGGGCTTGGGAAAGAGTCAAAAGGAATAAACGGCCAGAGCCCAGGCAAATTAGGGGCAGTGCAAAAGTGGGCCATGTGACCGTTGGCCCCGCATGCATGGCAAATCACATGATTACGTGCAAATTAATGTTGCATGACTTGGCGCTCCATCTGAGGCCTGACTTGACCAGGGTTAAGGTGCAATGAATTATTGTTATTACCTTGATTAGAGCCCTCTTGAATGGGCTCCGATAATCGCTCGAAAACTGATCTACCATCCCGAACCACTGCAGAATAGCTCCGGTGATCACCGGAGTGAGGAACAATGGCCTTGCCGGACCTACCCACTAAGGTCCATTCTTTGTCAAGCTTAGCATAGTAAAGAGCCTCTTCCCGTTGCTAATTCGGGCCACCAAAGTTCCAGAGGTTAAAAACCAACTCAAAATCCTTCTCAACAATCTTACCCGCATTATAGATCTCAAAACCCACTGCTTTAGAAGCAACCGAGAACTTGAAAGACCTATCCTTAGCGAACATGAAAACCTTGGGCATAGCCCCCAAATATGGCAAGAAGAGAAACACTAACCGTGTGCACATTAAGCCTGAAAGAAGCACGTGTAAATGAAACCACCATGGTGAATTCCTTTTGATGAAAACCCGGAGAGAAAACCACCGGGTGACCAAACTTGTCCTTCATATCCGCTTGAAACTTCTTCCCACAATCAAAGTTAAGGGAAAAGGGCACCATCTTGAGGAGTGGGGTGGCTACCAGGGCCGGAGTGGCCACTGGTAGGGAGAGTGTGGCCGCCGGGGCCGGAGTGGCCACCGGCGCAAGGTGGGAGGAGCTAGGTGGGAGGAGCTGGCGTGTGATTAGACGTTTATTCCATTATGATGTTTTACACAATGGAGTATCTAGGTGACATTAGGGTTTTGGTTGATTTGTGTTAAGGTGTTATTCTAGTATGAACTCTTGAATAGATTGATCCGAAAGAATAACTTTGAGGTTGTTTCGTACCCTACCATAATCTCTTCGTTTGTTCTCCGCTATTAGTGGCTTTGGAGTGACTTTTTGTTGCATGTTGAGGGATTGTTATATGATCTATCTATGTTATTATTATTGAGAGAACTTGCATTAGTGAAAGTATGAACCCTATGCCTTGTTTCCTACCATTGCAATACCATTTACGCTCACTTTTATCATTAGTTACCTTTGCTATTTTTATATTTTCAGATTACAAAAACCTATATCTACTATCCATATTGCACTTGTATGACCATCTCTTTGCCGAACTAGTGCACCTATACAATTTACCATTGTATTGGGTGTGTTGGGGACACAAGAGACTCTTTGTTATTTGGTTGTAGGGTTGCTTGAGAGAGACCATCTTCATCCTACACCTCCCACGGATTGATAAACCTTAGGTCTTCCACTTGAGTGAAATTTGCTACTATCCTACAAACCTGTGCACTTGCAGGCCCAACAACGTCTACAAGAAGAAGGTTGTGTGGTAGACATCAATATGGTGGTCGACTAGAAGTTTTAATCGGTGAAAGACTCCATGATATTCGCTCCAGCTTCATCAACATAGTCATCATCGCTGTCGTCGGGGTCTGGGTCGGTGTCATTGATGATGATATAGTCTTCCGAACGAATGTCCTTGAAATCATCGTCATCTCCTCCTGGCACGGGGTCTCCCATGAAAACTCCTAGCTTCCTTGTCAGGTCATCGTTCTTCTCCACTAGTATCGTCATTTCCTCCTCATATCCATTGCGTGTAGACTTGAGTTCCTCCTCTAGCTCCATGATCTTGGTCATTGCCATCTTCAGATCTATCATGCCTGCGCACATCTGGTTCTCCTGGTGACGAATGTGCTGGTTTAACTCCTGGATGAAAGCTGCAATGGACCTGTCTCTCCTGGTCCTGATCATCTCCCATTGCTCATCTTGGCACCCACATATTTGGTAAATAGTGTCCTTAAGATCCTTGTGATAAACTTCTCCGATGAGTCCCATGGAGATGTGGGCTGCCATGCTCTTTCCTATACTCCAGGTTGGTGCATCGAAGGAAGACTCTATGGGCTCCATGACTGGCATGAAGGTCCTTCCTGGAACTTGAACTCGAATCATCCAACACTCCTCTTCTGGTAAAGTGGCGATGTAGGTCCTGGTGAAGCTTGGTATTATGATGTTCAGGTAACTAGTGACTTCCTTCAAGTATCGCCCAAAAGGTGTATCTTCATCTGGTTGCGTAAACTTGTTCCTTGAGTCCGCCATCCTATAGTGTGGAAAAGGGAGAGGAGTCAAAAATGAAGAGAAGAGTGACCTATAGTTTTAGCTTAGTGGTCGTGTCCTATAGTCAGCGTGCGCTCTGATACCATCTTGTAGCGACCAGACCTCAAACAGTCTAGTCTCTGTGCATCAGTGTCATCCCTGGATCGGTAATGCTGACACGCACAGTACTTGAGGATTTATAACAGAGTTTCAATCGCACACTTATTACATGGAGTGTCTCAAAAGAGAACTTATTACAATAATATGGCTTAAGGCCATCTAAATAAGATAACAGCGGAAGGCTTGGAAGATAAAGTGAGTCCATCAACTCCAACGGCATAGCTGAGTGAATGACAACGACCTATGGCACATTACTCGTCGTCTGAAAAGTCTGTAACATGATATGTTGCAGCCCGAAATGGGTCAGCACATGGAATATGCTGGCAATGTAACACATAGAGTAATGAATAGAATAAATGCTATCACCACATGCATATATGGCTGGTGGAAAGATCTATGGTTAAAGTTTTGCATAAAGCCAATTTTTCCCTACAACAAAGGAATAAATTTTATTTAACTATCATGGTTGTTGTTAAACATTGAGAAGGTTCCTCCAACTCAATCCCAATTAAGCAATATCAATTAACCCAACAAATTAATTTAGAGTGATGAGATCAACATGATAATCCAAGAACCACATACTCAAGATGTCCATAACCGGGGACACGGCTAACCATGATTAGTTTGTACACTCTGCAGAGGTTTGCACACTTTTTCCCACAAGACTCGATCTCCTCCATTGGATTTCTCGCACTACATGGTGTTTGGCAAACGGATGACCGAGACACAGTCTTTCAAAAACATTAACTCTTTACTCTAGATGGACAGTTAAACCTACCTTCCCCTACATCTGCTAGCCCACCATTGAAAGAGGTCATGCAACCTACTCAACTATGCTAGAGCGCATAATAGCTTGTGGCTACACACGAACGTTTCTAGCATGAATAATCTTATGATCCCTTTGAGCCTGGGTGGCATACCGTAGGATGATCACACGGGTACTCCGGGATATCCTCGGACAACACTGGATTCTCCAGGTGCCCTGACAACCACTGGGTACTCCAGGGTGTCTCAACCAATCCACCCAGATGCGTATTTAAGTAGCCACCTAGTTAACCATTAATTAACAATATTCACATCTTTCATGGATACACTCACCCATTCCACGTCTACGAGCATAGCATAGCAATCCTGAGCATAACATAGAAGTAACTCCCAAAGGTTTGATAATAAAAGGGTAATAGGTTCTACCTCATCATCTACTTCCCAAACTCACATGTTATTCAAATTCTAACCATGCAATGTTTAGGATTGAAGCTAATGCATAAAAACTAGGTAATAAAGGGGTATGATTAAAGTGTTACTTGCCATGGTGATGATCCGCAAAACCTAGAGGCTCGTAGTAGCATGCTTCGCACTCCGGGAACTCTATCGCAAACAAACAAAAGCATACATAAGCACTCAAACTAGAAGCACAGGTAAAACTCAAATAAGAAGATCTAACCAGAAAGTTCAACTGAAGAATCTGGTTTGCAAAAAGAATCAAAACAAACGGAGCAACGAAACTCAAACTATGAAAGAAACAAGAATCGTTTACTAATCTGGACTAAAGTCAAATTTTACAGTACCAAAATCTTGTTCAAGTTGGTTAAACATAAACAGGGCTTCGAGACGAAGATCTAGGCGCTTGTTTCATCTAATTTGGGTAAATGAGCGAAAAGATAAACTAGATCGAAGATCAGGGCAGAAATCGCGATCGAAAATAATCGCAGATAAACCCTGGAAAAAAACGAGACGAACAGGCTAACGAACGAACGTTCGCTATCTGCGACTAACTGACAGACAACGTTCATTAAAACGAACGTACGGATGAACGTCCGCTAATTAACTAAACTAAAAAAACGAACCGATCTAATTAAAAAAACTAGATCTAGGGTTTCTAAAAAAACCGAAAGGTTTTTCTTTTGAAAAAAAACCAAAACGGCGGCGGCGGCATATACCTCCGGCGAGGCTCCAGCAGGGCGGGGCAGTGTCGGGACGTCAGCGGGGTGGCGCGGCTCGGCGGCGGGGCGGCGTCGGGAGGCGCGTGC